>NC_056750.1:23467207-23559707 GCF_019279795.1 Protopterus annectens
TTCTAGCTAAATACTTTCGTTCTCGATCTCTGTATTCCGAAATGGCTTTGGTAAGCCATCTGACTACCGATCTTCCGAAAAAATGTTAGGATATAGATAGAGACAGACCGCACAGGTCCAAAACTGCCAACGACACTTCCGTTAAACTAGTTGCCATTTCAGTGAGGTGCTTTTGCAGTCCTTGATGCCCACTTCAGTGGATTTGCAGGCCACTACCGAGACCCATTTGGAGTCATGTATGCTGCGGGACTCTTATTTGACTACGGAACCTGTGGATCTCTCTACCTTGGATGGGTCTGGAGTTGCTGAGCCAGACACCAGCTTCTGAGGAAGTTCTTCACACTACTGATATTCGGCACAAACCGACAACTTCTTTCCCATCTTCAGTTTTCTAAAACTACAGAGTTTCTAAGGCCAAGAGTACGAGGTACACCTAAAAAAACAATGACCCTAACTGAAGCGCCTGCTTCCTTACCACAATTACAGATGCTTATGGCAGAAGACGTTATCATGCTGATTAGGGGAAGCCAGCCTTCCCCTGCTAAAAGAAAAAGAGACTTGTCCCCAGCAGCTATATCAATGACTCTGAGGTTTCTGATTATGAAGAGAAGACATGCCCTTATCTACTTATGAGGATTCAGATGCAGAGGAATCCATTCCTTCTGCCTCCCCTCCAGAGGATTTTTCTTTTGGTGAAACCCTACATACTTTGAGAGAGCATTTCCATTGGGAATGCTAGGATTATCCTCAGTCCAAAAAGTGACTCGGGGAATTTTTAGAATTACCACAGAACAGACCCTTAGCTATCCCTCCTGTTCTGAATGTTGTGGATGATGTCTTTATGGATTCCAGTATAACTCCTGATACCTTACCCCCTGCTCCCAGGAAACCTGACCGGTACTACAGAGTCCCTGACTCACACAAATTTCTCTTCAAATATCCTACTGCTGACCCAGAGGTCATCTCCCAAGGACCTAAAGGAATATGGGGTAAAAAAGTGTACACCTCTGCAACTCTTGCAATTAAAGCATTAAATTGTCAATTCCATGTGCTGAAATACCAACAACATACTATGAAACTTATTAAGCAAAAATTAGCTACCTTCCCTGACTGTGCAGAAAATAAAGAATTACAGGAGCTTATGCATTCTGCAAGCCAAGTTAGCAAGCATACCTTGCAATGTGTTTGATGCCCTAGAAGCATCTTGCAGGACAGCAGTCACAGGTTCTGTACTTAGAAGACATGCCTGACTTAAGGAGCAGACCTTGCCAGAAAAATCAAAATTATTGGACGCAGCTCTGAACAAGGACAATCTGTTTGGCACCAAAGCAGAAGAGGTTTTGCAAGTGCAGCCTCCAAGATTCAGTAGGCATTGCCCTTCAAAACATTGGTCCTTTTCACCCCCCTTAAGGCCGCCTCAAACCAGACCTAGGGGAAACAGACCTCCCAGACTACAGTCTCAGGATATGCAGAGATCTAAGCAATGGAATACCTCCACCTCTAAAACAGGGACTGCTAAGCCCCACCCCCTTATGGAAAGAATTCACAATGACTTTTCAGTTCCTCACCTCACCTCTGCCCAATTGCTCGTGTCCCTAGGAAGAAAACTTGCCCATCATGTGAAAAACTGGACCTCTATCACCAGCGATCGATGGGTCCTCAACATAGTATATCAGGGGTACAAATTTTATTTCCACACACTGCCAACCCCAACAGGGTTCCCAGACCTTCCTCCAAAACAGTGGGCAGAGGCACAAAACCAAGTCCATTCCCTGCTCTTCGTAAGGGCAATTCAACCTGTTCCTGCAGAATAGATAGGCCAAGGTTTTTATTCCAGACTTTTCCTGGTACCTGGAAAAGGGGGCACCTGGCTCCCAGTCTTAGATCTATCCATTCTAAACACCTTCTTGGTGGTACCAAAATTCAAAATGCTTACCCTACAGCAGCTTCTCCCTATGCTGTCCAAAGATGCCTGGTTAGCCACCCTAGACCTAAAGGAGGCCTATCTGCACATCCCAGTCAGGGACTCCTGCAGGAAATATCTATGTTTCAGGGCAGGATCTCTGCATTATCAGTTCTCTGCACTTCCCTTTGGCTTATCCACTGCTACCAGAGTTTTCACAAAATATCTGGCTTCAGCCATTGCCTATTGCAGACAGAGAAATATTCAAATTTACCCCTACTTGGACGATTGCCTGATTCAGGCAGACAGTCAGGAAAAGCTGTTGCAGCACCTGACATTTGTAAAGGACCTTCTAACCTCCCTGGGGTACACTATCAATGAAAAGAAATCAAAACTAGTCCTCAATCAAAACATTGTATTCCTGGGAGCAAGCTTGAACACAGCATCCCAGATGGCATTCCTTACTCCAGAAAAACAAGCCTGACAGGCTATTTCCCTCAAATGGCCACCAGAACCCAGTTATCCACAAGGAAAATCCTGCAAGCTCTAGGGTTCATGGCCTCCTGCATTCTACTAATTCTATACACCAGACTGCATATGAGGAAACTTCACTGCTTCTTGAAAAGTCTTGGGTGCCAACGTTCTCAAGACCTGGAAACTATCATACCTTGTCTAAGGAAAGAGTTCCTTTGGTGGGCAGCGGCATGCAACCACAACAAGGGGCTTGCCTTTACACAACCCCACGCCACCCAGATCCTAACCACAGACACATCAGAATATGCCTGGGGTGCTCACCTGGATGGCAGGTGCATTCAGGGCCACTGGAGCACAAACCAAATTCATCTGCACATCAACCAAAAAGAGATGTTTGCTGTTCAGCATGCTCTGACAGCTTTCAGCTCCCTACTCTCTCAGGGGTCTCTTCTAATCAAAACCAACAACGCCACAGTGATGTGGTATATCAACAAGCAGGGGGTAATCCACTCTTACCCACTCTGCAGGCTAGCCATGACCCTGTGGAACACTGCCTCAGCCATGCATATTCACCTGCAAGTTCAATTCCTGCCAGGCAACCAAAACTCTCTGGCAGACAACTTAAGCAGAAATCTCCTAGACCCACACGAGTGGCAATTAAATCACAACACCTTCAGCCTTGTGACTCAGAAATGGGGTACCCTGAAGGTGGACCTATTTGCCTCCCCCTACAACCACCCGCTCATCAAATTCCACACCATGGAACCTCACAGCAATGCCTGGAAAGTGGATGTCCTATCCTTCCAGTGGACAAACCTCTCAATCTATGCATTTCCCCCTCTACCTCTTCTTACAAGAGTATTACTCAAGATAAGGGAGGAAAGACCAAGGGCAATCCTGATTGCCCCAGACTGGCCACGCCAACACTGGTACCCACTACTGCATAGTCTGTCACCATTGCCTCCATGGCATTTCCCCCAGATACCAAATCTCCTTACTCAGCAGGGGGGACAGTTCTTGCATCCACAATTGCAGACCATGAACCTTGCAGCCTGGCTTATTCCATGACTTCTCCAGTGGCCAGCCTAAGCAAGCAGGTACTGGATATCATACGTGAGGCCAGACGACCCAGTACAAGAAAATCCTATGCTGACAAGTGGAAAAGGTATTGCTCCTGGATCCACACTAAAGGAGTGGATCCAGCACAGCCCTCCTTACCTCTCATCCTGGATTACGTAGTATAGGGGGCCTATCCTTCTCTTCCATTAAGATCCATGCCTCTGCCATCTCTGCTTATTACAGCATCGAGCCTCCTCTCTTCTCACACCCTCTCATCAATCAGTTCCTGAGAGGGGCTAACAACTTAAGACCACCAAGAAGCACTCCTACCCCTGCTTGGGACCTTACCTTTGTGTTGGAAAAGCTCACACTGCTCCCCTTTGAGCCTGCAGCATCAGCAGAGTTAAAATTCCTCTCTTGGAGAACAGCCTTGCTTCTGGCCAACACTTCAGCTAGAAGAGTGTCTGAGCTACAAGCACTTATGGCTGTTGAACCCTTCAGTATTTTTCATGCTGACAGGGCCTCCCTCAGGATTAACCAGCTTTCATGCCTAAAGGGGTGTCCAGTGTGGCTCTCAACCAATCTATCCATTTGCCCAACTTTTTCCTTAATCCTCAAAATAAGGGGGAAAGGATCCTGCACTCTTTAGATGTGCACAGACAGCTCAGATTTTACCTTGATAGGACTAAGCCCTTTAGGAAGTCTTACCAGTTACTAGTCAGCTTTGCACCAGGGGCAGAGGGCAAGGCCATATCAAAACAAACCCTTCTCCAAATGGATAGCACACTGTATCCATTTCTGTTACAAACACCACAGGAAACCACCCCCTCAGGGGGTTAGAACACATTCCACTAGGGCAACTTCTACCTCTACAGCCTTTCTCAGAGGAGTCCCTACCAGGGACATTCTGGAAGCTGCAACTTGGAGTTCTGTTCATACCTTCACCAAGCATTACCACCTGCCAATCTTTTCCAAATCCAGAGTGGGCTTTGCAACCCCAGTCCTGCAGGGCATACTAGCCAGCCCCAACTTTTCTTGACTGCCTCCACCCATTATTCAGCTTTGGGAATCAACCCAGTTGTGATGACTGCAACAGTGAAACACGAAGAACATAGTACAGTTATGTACATTTACCATAAATGTAGATGTTTGAGTGTATTCACTGTTGAAGTCCTGGTTTCCCACCCTCCAGCCCCCTTCTCTCTCTCTCTCTTCCTCACTATTTACAGGGCTATTGGTATTTACTTTTTACTGGTGGTGTTTTTCCACCATAACTTAGATCTCTATTTGGGGGCTCCTGAAAAACTGATGCAGTGGCGTCAGCTGCCTGGTTTTATACCTCTGATGACCTGACGTCAGTCTTGAAGTAACAGCAACCGACACAGAATTACTATGCCTCTGGTATTCAAACCGACTGAGGGCTACCCCTGTCAGGATAACCCGACTGTGATGACTGCAATAGTGAATAAACTCGAACATCTACATTTATGGTAAGTGTATACAGCTATACTTTCTGCAGTCTCGCTGAAACAATTGGGTACATCTTGATCAGCTCTACAGGCTTTGTCACTATTAGATGTAAAAAAATATATATTTATTTTGTTTTAACTTGTTGAGTAGTGAATAAGCTTGTGTTTATATACAAGTGTTCGGTGACATAGTGCCTTGACTGGAAGAGGAACCCTAGCTGGAGGGCCTATCAAAATGTAGGCAAGTCTTCCAGCTTCTTCCTTAATACCAGGTCAAGGATGTAGACTTTGGAGTCCAAGGCCTTGGGCCTAGAGTGGAGGAAACATCCCCACTTGGGGCACTGTACAGACAGTGAGAAGAACAGTTTGTCATAAGTTGTGCAGAATCTGTAAGTTGTAGCCAGGAGGGGTGTAATTCCCGTACCTTAATATGTGCTGGGTTAGTTTAAGGAGGGACCTTTTGGTTCATAGTAGAATGTTGATCTAGAAGGATGAGACAAAGAAGTCATTGTGGTTAAGTCAGGCTGCCCGCTGGCTCTGAGGTATAGGAAATCAAAGAGGCAGGTTGTTAGGATCAGTTGTGTGGAACTTTCCACTGAAAGGCAAAGTCAGACGTTTGTCCTTGGAGACTCTAAAAGCATTAAAACTGTATCTGAAACCAGCATGAAGTAAAGGAATGAATGAAGTCTGTTTTCTTAATTTTCTGATCTCATTATCATGAGCAGCAGCAGCAGCCTCTTTTTTCCCATTTTTTCTACATGTGGTCAGGGTATCGTGTTAACTGTCGCCAACTCTCTCGATTCAGTGCCACACTCCTGCCTTATTCAACACTCATTCCTGACTGTCAGAGATCTTCTATCATGCAGTCCAGCTACCTCTTTGCTGGATGTCCTCACTTCCTCTTACCTTCTTCCTGTGTGTACCAAATTTTCCTAACCAAATTGTCTTCTGCTTTTCTGCACGTGTCCAAACCACCGTAATCTGTTTTCTTTGATCTTTTCTTCAATTGGAGCTACTTTGGCTTCTGCTCATATGTCCTAATTTTGTTGTCTGTCCCAAAGTGTGCATCCTACCACCCTTCACAGGCACTTCTTTGCTATCACATCTAGCTTCTTCAACTGCTCTGCCTTTACTGCCCATTTTTCTGTACCATAAGGTAGTACTGATCGCACCACTGTCTTGTACACCTTACTTTTCTGCTTCTTTGGCATTCTTCTGTCATAGACTGCACCTGACACTCTGTGCCAGTTGGCTGCAGCCCCTCTGATTCTAGCTTTGACCTCTTCATTCATACTTCCCTTCTCCTCAACGACCCCTCCCAAGATACTTGAAGCTCTTTACCTGTTCCACTATCTTCCCTTCTATCTCTATTCTCAGCTTCTTCTGATTTCTCCAATTTTCTGCCATTACCAGCATCTTATCTGTGCTTAGTTTCATCCCATGTGCCTTCAGTTTTTCATTCCATTCCCCTATCCTTTGCTGAAGTTCTTGCTTGGAGTCTGCCTGTAATGCCACATCATCTGCATACAGCAGTTTTGTTGATCTGTCCCCTCCAACCTGTTTGGTAATGTAGTCCATAACCAGTATGAACTACAGTGGGCTCAGACCTGAACCCTGGTGTACACCCACTTCCACTGGGAGCCCCTCTGTGAGGCCGAACACTGTTCGTACTTGAGTCACTGGATCCTTGTACTTAGCCTGCACTAATTCTACCAATGTTTCTGGGACTTCAAACCACCACAGTACTGCCCAGATCAGCTTTCTTGGGACCTTGTATGCTTTCTCCAAGTCTAGAAATGCCTACTTGGACTCTCTCCTCATCTCTAGCTTCTTCTCAAATGTCTGTCTCACTGCAAACATCAGGTCAGTTGTGCTCCATCCTGATCTGAGTCCAAACTGCTCATCTCCCATCTTACATTCTATAACTCTGTGTAACCATTTATCAGTCACCCTCTCCAGAACTTTCATGCAATATGATAGGAGTTTGATGTGTCTGTACTGCCCACACATGTGGATGCCCCCATTGTTCTTGTACACTGGCATGAGTATGCTTATTCTGCAGTCATCTGGAATACGCCTTTCTCCCCACACTGCTATGAGTACCCTCAGGAGCATTTTCTCCCCTATCTCACACAGCATCTTTATCATATCTGCTGTGACCTCATCTGAGCCTGCTGCTTTTTCTGACTTCATTTTCCTTAGTGCTGTTCTTACTGCTTCTAGGGTGGGCTCCTCTTCTCTCATCGTAGGCTGTTTCTGGGGTAGTACAGCTTCTGTGGAGTTTTCTTCATTCAGAAGTTGCTGGAAATACTCCTTCCATCTGCCTTTGATGTCTTGTGGACTGGTGAACAGGTTGTTGCTGCCATCCCTTATGAAGGGTGTCTGACTATCTTTTTTATCTTTCTGTCTTTGCCTTGCAACCTGATATAGTTTGCTGTATATGGCTCTAGATGATTCGGTCAATTTTCTGATCTGATGTTGTCAATTTTTATTCAATTTTCAACCTGTGGGTTTGGTTCTGATCCTCTGAACCAGCTTGGCCGCTGCTCTAGCTCCTGACAACAAAAAACTCTTGAGCTTATCCCTTACCCACAATACTCCTATCCCAGTTACCTCAGATCTCATGTGCAGCTTTGCAAGTTAGACATGGTTTCCAGAGCTCTTGAACTAGATACTTGTTAACTTTTTGGATGTTTTCTTTAAAACTCTTAAGAAAATCTAAGAAAGAGAAGCTGATTGACTTTAACAATTGGCTTAGTTTCTGGTATCATTCCAGGGGGATCCAGTACCTGATAGCCTGGGAAGATATGATCGACAGACCACGGTGCTTTGCTAGAGATGGCCTGCGTTCGTCTCACCTGAGCTTCAGGCTTCTGGGAAATGCTGTTGCCTCCCCCATAGTTCCTTTTTTAGGAAAAGTCCTGAGGTCGATAAAACCAACATAAAATTTTCAACAAAACGCAAATTAAAGGTCATGCTGCTAAACGCTAGGAGACTAAACATGAAACTGCACTCATTGCAAGCATTCTTAACCCTGGAAAATGCTGACATCTGTGTAGTCACAGAAACCTGGTTCAAAGTTGTGGAGAGCACCCCAGCCTTATCTGGTTACTCATCCTATTATGCATTCAGACCCCAAACTGTGGGCAGTAAAGCCAAAGGAGGTGGAGTTTCAATATACATTAAAAATGTACACATCTCCAGGCTGGTCAAACAGTGTGATGCACAGGAGACAGTCCAGGTGAGGTAATCATTGATAAGATCTCTATTCAAGTCATAGCTAGCTACCGGCCCCCAAATTTGACTCAAGATGCCCAATCTGCCTATTTGGACCTGTTAGAATCTATCATGATTCAACCCTTTACCCCGGTCTTGGGTGACTTTAACTTCCCAAACATAAATTGGAGGAGCTACTCATGCCAGAACACAAATGCCCAGAGATTCCTCGATTTTGTCAATGCAAATGCCTTAGAACAGCTAGTCGATACCCCCACAAGAAGTGATAATATCTTGGACTTGGTATTACCCAACATGAGTAACCACTGCAGCATCCTTATTGTATCATCCTCCCTGGTAAGATCCGACATAAAGCAGTCACTTTTGAAGTCACTATCTCCCCCAACCTGCCTCTAGCTAGGATCAGGCATAAAAACTTCTCTAAAGCTGATTACAGCCTCCTGAGGGATGGTATAAACAGCGTCACAGCCCCCTCCCCCTCTGTAGGAACTGGCATCGATATCCAAAACTACACCAAAGCACTATATGAGCATTTATATAGATGCATCGAATCAGGAATACCCGACATGACTAAATCATCCTCCGCAAGGAAGAATAAACCTGTCTGGTGGACACCTACAATAAATAAATACTATAACAAAAGGAAAAAATTTGCTCTCCAAGACCAAGAAGGAGCAGGTGCCGAATTGGAAGTAATGTTTCCTTAGCCTCAACAAGCAAATAAAAGCACTAGTGAAATCCTCCAAAGCAAACTTTGAGTCCAAATTGGCCACATCTACTAGAGACAATCATAAGGCCTTGTTCAGATATGTCTGCAACCTCAAAGGAAGCACCCAGATCTGTTCAGAACTGGTGGTCAAGGACACAACATATACAAATGCCGTATATATAGCAAACTTGCTGCCTGACAGATTCAGCAAAAACTTCACCCCTCTCTCCCCATCAGTAAATCAGGACATCCCCAGTACCTGTCCCCCTTCTCCTTACATCTAGGGAACAGGTCATCACTGCTCTCTCAAAGGCAAAAAATAAAACCTCCATGGGACCCAATAACATACCAGGTTGCATCCTACGTGAACTCAGGTAGGGACTTGCAGCACCATTAAGCGCCCTATTCAACCAAAGCCTGAGTACCAGCTTCATCCAAGCTGAGTGGAGGACAGCCACTGAAATCCCTTTACACAAAGGTTTGATGAATTTATAGACCCATCAGCCTAACTAGCCTGATCTGCAAGGCCATGGAACAGATTATCATGGCCTTCATTAACAGGGGCATTGACAACCTCCAAACTCTCGATCCCACAGAGTTTGGCTTCATCAGAGGGAGGTCATGTCTGCTAAATTTGCTTGACTTCTTTGAGGCAGTCACCAAAGCCATGGACAAGGGGAAGACAGTGCACACCACCTATCTTGACCTGACCAAAGCCTTTGACCCTATTTCTCACTTGGGCATAATAGATAAACTCTCTCAACTAGCCATCAATCCGTTTGTTACCAGATGGGTAGCAGACTGATAGAACCCACCTAAACAAAATAGGGGAAGCCACCTCAAGCAGCAGACCTGTAACAAGATGCATATGTTGACATCCTCCAAGAGGCACTCACTTAGACAGATGACTGGTGCCAGAGACATGGCCTCAAGCTGAATACCAAAAATTGCATCATCATCCCCTTTGGGGAGAGTGACGTCCCAACAAATTATCACATTAATAACGTCCTAAGCACACAATCTGTTGTGAGGGATTTGGGCACCCAGGTTGATAGCAACCTGACTTTTGACCACCATGTTGCCTCCGTTGTACAGAAAGCCATCTACATGGCCCACCTCATAAGTAATGGTATCTCATCCAGGGCCAAGGGGGTCATAACATCCCTGTATTCTTCCCTTATAAGGCCCATTATTGAATACAATGACCCTTTTGGCATGTACCTCACAAAGCACAGGCAGCAGCTGGAGAGACCACAGAAGTTCCTCATCAGGAGAATCCAGGGCCTCAAACATCTACCATATACAGAGACGCTAAAAGCCCTGTCCCTCTACTCAGTTTCATACAAACTCCTCAGAGGTGAGCTCTCTCTGGCATACAAGGCGATCACAGACCCCATCTAGTTGGCACTGCTGCATATCCGCAAGTCAAGCTCCACTCGAGTAACTCACATGCGTGACCTCAACTTGGTCTGTGACATCAACAGGACTTGTTGGCGGGACAGATTTGGACCCACAGACTCCCCCATCTATGGAATAGACTCCCTGTCCACATCAAGCAGAGTACCTCTTTACCTGTTTTTAAGCGCAACCTAGATAACTGGATGGGAGACAGAAGGTATACCCGTGGGATTCCACTTGTGTCCCTGCTGGACAGGGGCTTTGGGTGCTGACTTGTCTAAACATGGGCTAAACTCTTGGCTAGACTTATAAGGGCCTCAGGGCCACTAGCCTGGAAACCTCCTATAATCATGTGAAAACCTCTTGACGTCTTTTCTTTATCCCTTTCTTATGCCTTGTGTAGTGACTTTGTTTAGAGCTGAGTCCCTGTCACTTTCTTGTGTAAAGCTTCTCTACAGCTTTTTGTATGTTGCGAACTCTCAATGCTATTGCTAGTATTCTTTTCCTTTCACACCTTGGTGTAGCCTGATTATTATCAATGTAAATAACTCTTCTTCCTTTTCATCTATTAAAAAAGGTTTTAAATTCCTATTCCTCTATGTCTGTCTGTTGGCGCACAAGTGTTTGTGTGTGTGTGTGTGTGTGTGTGTGTGTGTGTGTGTGTGTGTGTGTGTGTGTGTGTGTGTGTGTGTGTGTGTGTGTGTGTGTGTGTGTGTTACTGATAATGGCAGAGGAAGTGAAAGGCCCGGCTGGGATTAAACGCTGTGAGAAGTGTGGTCATAAAGTGCTTTACTCTGACTTGCGCTTTCTTTGCATGTACTGTTTTGGACCCATCCAGCCTCAGGAGGTCTGCCATTCCATTAGTCATAGAGCTCTTCTTGGGAGAAAAAAAAACTAATTGATATGGAAGGGCTTAATTCCATCCTCCTTTATCTGGAACTTCAGAAAAATTAAAGGGCAAATCTGACCTTCCTAGCCCTTCCTCTTCTTCCTCCTCCAAACTTTCAGAGAAGGCCAAGAAGAGAAGTGCTTCGGTTGCAACTTCTCCTTTGGATCTGACAGCTAAAAAGCCTAAGTCTTTGGTTCCGTCCCCTCCATCGGAACCGACTTTCAAAAATGTCAGAAACCTTGGCTCTGACTGATCTTTCAGATCAGAGAACAGGATCTAGTCCTTCATCAGAACAGACCCTTTCGACTCTGAAGACAAAAGAAAAAAAGACATGCTTTGGTGCCAAGATCCTCGGATCTGACACCCCCAAGTACAGGATTCTTTGAAAATTCTTTTTCAAAGAACAACTTATTCACCTTTTATTGATCCCTTTCCAGAGAAACTTCAATCACTGTTCTTAGAGAGATCTAAATCGCCGTCTGTGATGTCAACCCTTTCCTCTAAAAATCTAACTGAAGATGATGTGGAGAGACTGGTAAGAGGAATCCTTCGGGGACAAAGTATGACAGGATCTACCTCGGTTCCTACCCCGAAGGGTCAAGGAATCCATCTTTCGGCTACTTCCCCTTACTTTCCTCCTCTAACTTCACTTGAAGGTTTAGAGACTACAGTTCTGAGCTACCTGGTGCCATCTGCATCAGAACTGAAGATTCCTTTATCTTTGGAACCGATTATTGCTCTGAGCTCTTTGGTTCAGTTCGAACCAGAGAGCTCTCGGGGCTGTAGCTTTTCTGTCAGTTCCGAGGGGCTGGATTCAACTCCTATCTTTTTGGAGACTTCTCTTCACCTCGGAGCTTTGGCATGGATCAGCTTGCCTCTGGCTTCTGCTTCAAGAGGGATCTCTTTGGAGCAGAAGATGATTTTGGATGTTCATCATGTTTCACTGCTGCAGTCATTACACTTGGGTTATCCTGCCGTCAGGTGGTCCCGCAGTCAGCCAGAGTTCCAAAGTTTTGGTCCGGCGTCGGTTGCTGTCGCTTCTTCCCTGACGTCAGTGCGCCAGGGGTATATAAGATGCAGCCGACGCCATTTTCTTCAGTCTTTCTTGCCACACGGTGCCCGAAGCAAAAGCAGCTCGCAAGTGCCGGTCGGCCGACTCCTGAGATTTTCAATTCGAATTTTCAGAACCGAAGTCTTCAATAAAGCTAAGTAGCCTGCTGGGGAAACTTTTTCTTGCCTCAGACCGATGTCAGTAAAAGTTAATAATTGTATTTCTTGTGGGAAGCAAATACCTCATAAGGATTTTCATTCTTACTGTATTCCATGCCTAGGCCCAGACCACGATGTCACTAGTTGTCGGTTTTGTGCTAGATTTAACATACGCACTATTAAACGTCTGTTTGATTTTGCTCGCCATTACTTTGGACAAAGGTTTAATTATACCATGACGTCGGAACAACCGACGACCGGAATACACAAAAAATGCAAAGACAAGGATAAGGACAGGCATCCGAGGCCCAAAACTGATGATGAAGCCTCTTCTAGGCCAGTTGCCGGTTCTCAGTGAGGCGCTTTCGCAGCCCCTGACACCCACTACCTCAGAGCCACAGGCCGCCTCTGACTCCCACATGGAGATGTCTAGGCCTCTGGATACTCAAGGTGTTGGGCCTACGGAAACTAACCCTTCAAATGGGTCCGAAGCTGCTGAGCAGGCATCGGCTTCTGAGGGTGTTTTCAGACCTTCAGAGATTACCATAAAAACTACAGCCAAGTCTAAAACTCCATTAAAGACAAAGAAGCAAGTACAGCATTCACCTGGACAGGCCTCCATGCCTAAAAAACAGATGCTCAAAATGGCCGAAGACTTAATTACTCTGATTAGGGGTACCCATCCCCCTCCTGATAAAAGGCCTAGGCAGGATACAGACTATGATTCCTCTGACCAGGTTTCCATTTACTCTGATTCCTCTTCAGACCAGGGATACTCTTTACCCCCCTATGAGGACTCTGATGCTGAAGAATCAATTCCTTCAGCCTCACCTCCAGAGGATTATTCTTTTGGGGAAACTTTACATACCCTGAGGGAGCATTTCCATTGGGAGGGCCAGGATTACTCAGAATCCAAGAAAAGGCTCAGAGATTTTCTTTTATTACCTCAGCACAGACCCCTTGCTATTCCGCCAGTGTTAGATATTGTGGATGATGTGTTCTCTGAATCCAGTTTAAATCCTGATTCTTTACCCCCTGCTCCAGTCAAGCCAGACAGGTACTACAGAGTCCCTGACTCTCACAAATGTCTTTATAAAAACCCTGTTGCTGACCCAGAAACTATTTCCTAGGGTCCCAAAGGGGTAAAGGCTTTCATGGCTAAGAATCCGGTTCCCTCTGACAGGGATTCTAGAGCATTAGACAGATGGGGGGAAAAAGTTTACACGCAACTTTAGCAGTGAGAGCTTTAAATTGCCAGTTTCACATGCTTAAATACCAACAATATTTACTGTCTCAGTTAAAACAGAAAATGAGTACAAGTGCAGAACATCCTGACTATAAGGAAATGCAGGAGTTATTACATGCAGCTGAACAAGTGGGCGAACATACTCTGCAATGTGGTTTTGATTCATTAGATGCTTCTTGTAGAGCAGCAGTTACAGGATCTGTGATTCGAAGGCGTGCTTAGTTAAAAGAACAAGGTTTACCTGATCATGTTAAGGCTAAATTATTGGATGCTCCTTTACAGCAGGATATTTTATTTGGTGTTAAGGCAGAGAAGGTATTAAAGAAAATGGAGGATAAGGCAAAATCTATGCAAACGGTGAAGGATTTCTTACAGGTACAGCCACGTAGATTTAGCAGAAATTGGCCTTCAAAGAATTGGTCCTTTCCAGTGTCAGACCACAAAGAGGCAGATACAGATGCCCAAGAGGCAGATCTCAGCCCCAAGGCTCTTACAGACCACGACAGTGGGGTGCTTCAACCCCAAAAGGAGGTGAAGACAAGTCACAACCTTACAGGAAACAATCCCAGTGACTTCCCCCTTCGAATGCCAAGCACTTGGCAGCTCCCTTAGGGGGAAAACTTGCACTTTTTTCTCAAAATTGGCATATAATCACCGAAGACAAATGGGTTCTGAATATTGTGTCTCAAGGTTACAGGTTCCACTTTCACACTCTACCAAGGTTAAAAGGAATGCCAAACCTGCCACAAAATCAATGGGCAGAGGCACAAAAACAAATTACAGCCCTCATGGACATGAGAGCTATTCAAAAAGTGCCACATCAGGATCAAGGACAAGGATTTTACTCAAGACTTTTTCTGGTCCCCAGAAAGGACAAAGCCTGGAGACCCATACTAGACCTTTCTACTCTAAATACTTACCTGGATGTTCTGAAATTCAAAATGTTGACACTACAGCAGCTTCTTCCCATGCTGGGCAAGAAGGCTTGGCTTGTTACTTTGGACCTCAAAGAGGCATACCTGCATGTCCCTATCAAACAAAATTGCAGAAGATACCTCAGATTCATAGCAGGTTCAATGCATTACCAATTCTCTGCACTTCCCTTTGGCTTATCTACTGCGCCCGGGGTCTTCACAAAGTGCCTGGCACCAGTAATTGCATTATGCAGACAAAAAGGAATTCAAATATATCCATACCTGGACGACTGCCTTATTCAAGCAGACAGCAAGGACATTCTTCTAAAGCATCTGGCGTTTGTAAAAAGGTTGCTAATTTGCCTAGGGTACACAGTAAATGAAAAGAAGTCAAAACTAGTGCCCTCACAGGAGATAATATTCCTGGGTGCCAGCTTAAATACTACGGCCCAGATGGCTTATCTCATGCCAGACAGGCAATGACAACTGACTCAGTAGTTTCAATTGATGGCAACAAAGACCCAACTCCCTGCAAGAAAAATTCTGCAGGCCTTGGGATTTATGGCATCCTGCATACTACTAATTCCATATGCCAGACTGCATATGAGGAAATTACAATGGTACCTAAAAAGTGTGTGGACTCAACACTGTCACAGTTTGGAAGCAGTAATACCTCTAATTCCCTGCCTACAACAGAAGTTTCGATGGTGGGCAAAGGCATGTCACCTCAACAAGGGACAGCCTTTCACTCTACCCACAGCCAGGCAGACACTAACAACAGATGTTTCGGATTACGCCTAGGGAGCACACATGGCAGGAAAATGTATTCAGGGCAAGTGGACCGCAGACCAAATGCATCTTCACATCAATCAAAAAGAGATGTTGGCTGTACAAAATGCCCTAACAGCTTTCAAGGACCTTCTGCATCCAGGACAACTATTACTAAAGACAGACAACACCACAGTTATGTGGTACATAATCAAGCAAGGGGGCACTCATTCTTATCCCCTATGCAGACAAGTCATGACCTTGTGGGACACAGCTGTAGCCTATCAAATTCATCTACAAGCACAATTCCTGCCAGGAAAGGAAAACACTCTGGCAGACAACTTAAGCAAAAACATCATGGATCCTCACGAGTGGAAATTAAATCCACAAGTATTCAGCATGACAACGCAGAAATGGGGGTGCCCGGACATAGATATCTTTGCCTCCCCAAAGAATTGTCAACTACAAAAATTCTGCACAAGGACTTATCACACACAAGCATGGAAGGTGGATGCTCTCTCATTCATCTGGAAAAGCCTAAAAGTTTATGCCTTCGCACCACTGCCTCTCCTTTCAAAGGTACTCCTAAAAGTCCGACAAGAAAAGCCACAGATGATCCTGATTGCCCCAGACTGGCCACACCAACACTGGTACCCAATCTTAAAGAACTTAGCTCAAGGCCCACCATGGATTTTACCTCCAACTCCGCACCTTCTGACTCAACAAAACAATCACATCCTGCATAGTCAGCTCAAAACCTTAAACCTGGCTGCATGGCAGATTCATTAGTCAAGCAGACAACACCTCTCTCTAAAGCTGTTATGGATGTCATTTTGGAGGCCAGGAGGCCTAGCACCAGGAAATCTTATTCAGAAAAGTGGAAGAGATTCTGTGCCTGGAACCAGGCTCAAAGCTTTGACCCTCTTGTCCCAAATATTCCTCAGATATTACAGTACTTAACTGAGATGCTGGACAAAGGACTATCTTTTTCATCCATTAAGATCCACTCCTCTGCCATCTCGGCTCATTACAACACAGATCCTCCTATTTTCTCTCATCCATTGCTAAAACAGTACCTCAGAGGGGCTAAACACATAAGACCACCCCAGAGAGCACCAACACCAACTTGGGACCTCAATTTTGTCTTGGAAAAACGAACCTTACCTCCTTTTGAGCCAGTCAATTCAGCAGAATTAAAATATGTATCGTGGAAAACTGCTCTGCTTCTGGCAATAACCTCAGCATGAAGAGTCTCAGTTACAGGCACTAATGGCAGTGGAGCCTTTCATCATTTTTCACCAAGACAGGGTTTCTTTACGAACAAACCCTTCATTTATGCCTAAGGTGGTATCCAGTGTGGCTCTTAACCAAACTATTCACTTGCCAACTTTTTATCCAAATCCCCAGAATAAAGGGGAGAGACTTCTGCATTCCTTGGACATACACAGACAATTACGTTTCTACTTGGACAAAACAAAAGCTTTCAGAAAAACTGAGCAATTGTTTGTAGCATATGCTGCAGGATCACAGGGTAAGGCTATTTCAAAGCAGACCATTTCAAAGTGGATAGGACACTATATCTGGTTCTGCTACACACAGCATGGGAAACCTGTACCTAGTAATATTAGGCCACATTCCACCAGGGCAACAGCCACTTCAACTGCCTACCTTAGAGGAGTACCTACCAAAGATATCTTGGAAGCTGCAACTTGGAATTCAGTGCACACCTTTACCAAGCATTATCACTTGCCTCTTTATTCTAGATCCAGAGCTGGCTTTGCCACTGCAGTGCTGCAGGGCCTCTTAGCCACCCCAAATCCTCTATAGAACCAGCCACCCTAACTCAGCTTTGGGATTCAACCCAAGTATAATGACTGCAGCAGTGAAACACGAACATAGTACAGTTTTGTACCTACCATAAATGTAGATGTTCGAGTGTCTTCACTGCTGCAGTCCGGGTTACTCACCCGCCGTCCCCTCTTTCTTAGCTGGGACTAACCTATACCTTTCTACCCTATACTACCTATGTGTTGTATTTGCTGGTAACTGAAGGATGTTCGTGTTACACTGCTGCAGTCATCACACTTGGGTTATCTGCCGTCAAGCGGTCCCGCAGTCGGCCCGAGTTCCAAAGTCTTGGTCCGGCGTCAGTTGCTGTCGCTTCTTCCCTGATGTCAGTGCGACAGGGGTATAAAAGAGGCAGCCAACGCCATTTTCTTCAGTCTTTCTTGCCGCGCGGTGCCCGAAGCAGAAGCAGTTCGCAAGTGCCGGTCGGCCGACTCCTGAGATTTTCAAATCAAATTTCAGACCGAAGTCTTCAATAAAGCTAAGTACCCCATTGGGGAACCTTTTCTTGCCTCAGTCCGATGTCAGAAAAAGTTAATAATTGCATTTCTTGTGGGAAGCAAATACCTCATAAGGATTTTCATTCTTATTGTATCCCTTGCCTAGGCCCAGACCACGTTGTCACAGGTTGTCGGTTTTGTGCTAGGTTTAACAAACAAACTATTAAACGTCGGTTTGATTTCGCCCGACATTATTTTGGTAGAAAATTTAATTATACCATGCCGTCGGAGCAACCGACGACCGGGATGCATAAAATGCGCAAAGATAAGGACAGGCAGCCGAGACCCAAACCAGACACCGAGGCCTCTGCTAGGCCAGTCGCTGGTTCTCCGGTTTTCAGTGAGGTGCCTACGCAGCGCCTGACGACCGCTGATTTAGAACCCCAGCCTGCATCTGACTCCCAAGCGGAGATTGCAGGGCCTTCAGAGCCTTTATCTTTAGGCCCTTCCGGCGCCATGGCTGATGGGGATTCCGGTGCAGTTGAAAGGCCGTCAGTTGCTGAAGGTGTCTTCAGATTGACTACACTTACTATTAAATCCTTTGCAAAACTGAAAACTCCATTAAAAGTAAGGAAGCCTGTACAGCAGTCTCCAGTGCAAGGCCCCATGCCTAAGAAACAGATGCTTAAGATGGCCGAAGACTTAATTACCCTAATCAGGGGTTTCCATCCCCCACCTGACTAAAGGCCTAGACAGGAGGAGGACTACGATTCCTCTGACCAGGTTTCCATTACCTCAGATTCTTCTGAGGAACAGGAGTACTCTTTTCCCCCTTATGAAGACTGATGCTGAAGAGTCTATTCCTTCAGCATCTCCCCCAGAAGACTACTCTTTTGGGGAAACTTTACATACCATGAGGGAACATTTCCACTGGGAAGGCCAGGATTACTCTAATTCTAAGAAAAGGCTCCGAGAGTTCCTCTTACTACCCCAGCACAGACCTCTTGCTATACCACCTGTGGTAGACATTGTGGATGATGTTTATTCAGAATCTAGCCTTAACCCAGATTCATTACCTCCTGCACCAGCCAAACCAGACAGATACTACAGAGTCCCTGGCTCACATAAATTCCTATATAAAAGCCCTGTTGCTGACCCAGAAACCATTTCCTAGGGTCCCAAAGGGGTTAAGGCCTCTATTGCTAAAAATCCTGTACCATTTGAAAGGGATTCTAGAGCACTAGACAGATGGGGAAAGAAAGTATATACCTCAGCTACTCTACCTATGAGGGCCTAAAATTGCCAGTTTCACATGCTGAAATATCAACAATATTTGATGTCTCAATAAAAACAAAAAATGAGCACTCATACAGAGCAGACTAATTACAAGGAAATGCAAGATTTGTTGCACGCAACAGAACAAGTGGGAAAACATACTTTGCAATGTGGATTTGATTCATTGGAAGCTTCTTGCAGAGCAGCTGTTAACAGGGTCTGTCATTCGTAGGCATGCTTGGTTAAAAGAACAAACTTTACCTGATCATGTTAAAGCAAAGTTACTGGATGCACCCTTACAGCAGGATGTTTTATTAGGTGTGAAAGCAGAAGAGGTTTTAAAGAAAATAGAGGATAAGGCAAAATCTATGCAGACGGTCAAGGTTTTTTTACAGGTCCAACCCCATTGATTCAGCAGAAATTGGCCAACCAAAAACTGGTTCTTTCCAACTTGACAGACCTCAGAGGGGCAAATACAGATGCCCAAGGGGCAGAGGTCAGCCACAAGGCTCTTATGACAATGGGGTGCCACAACCCAGAAAGAAGGAGAAGACAGGTCTCAAACTATCAGAAGACAATCACAATGACTTACCCCTCAGACTGCCAAGCAAATCACTCTTGGCAGCTCCCTTGGGAGGAAAACTTGCACTTTTTGCAGACAATTGGTACATCATCACAAAAGACAAATGGGTCCTAAATATTGTAACTGAAGGATACAGGTTCCACTTTCACACTTTACCAAGGATAAAAGGAATGCCAAACCTGCCATCAAATCAACGGGCAGAGGCTCAAAGACAAATTACAGCACTCATAGACATGAGAGACATTCAACAGGTTCCTACACAGGAGCAAGGACAAGGATTTTACTCAAGACTCTTTCTGGTTCCCCAAAAGGACAAAGCCTGGAGACCCATTCTGGACCTTTCAATTCTAAACACATACCGGGAAGTACTCAAATTCAAGATGCCCACACTACAGCAACTTCTTCTCATGCAGGGCAAGAAGGCTTGGCTTGTAACGTTGGACCTCAAGGAGGCATACCTGCATGTCCCTATCAGACAAAATTGCAGAAGATACCTTCGATTTATTGGAGGTACAACTCCTTACCAATTCTCTGCACTGCCCTTTGGCTTATCTACTGCGCCCAGGGTTTTCGCAAAATGCCTGGCACCAGTAATTACATACTGCAGACAAAGAGGAATCCAAATATATCCATACCTGGACGACTGCCTTATGCAAGCAAACAGCAAGGACATTCTTTTAAAACATCTGGCATTTGTAAAACACCTACTAAGTTGCCTAGGGTACACAGTAAACCAAAAGAAGTCAAAACTAGTGCCCTCACAAGACATAATTTTCCTGGGTGCCAGCTTAAATACAATGGCCCAGATGGCTTATCTCATGCCAGATAAGCAAGGACAACTGACTCAATACTTCAAAATGATGGCAACAAAGACCCAACTCACTGCAAGAAAAATTCTGCAGGTCTTGGGATTCATGGCATCTTGCATACTACAAATACCATATGCCAAACTGCATATGAGGAAATTACAATGGTACCTGAAAAGCGTATGGACTCAACACAGTCACAACTTGGAAACAATAATACCACTCATTCCCTGCCTTCAACAGGAGTTTCTATGGTGGGCTCAGGCATGTCACCTTAACAAGGGTCAGCCTTTCACCTTGCCCCACAGCCAGGAAAACAGTGACAACAGAAGCATCGGATTACGCCTGGGGAGCACACATGGCAGGACATTGTATTCAGGGCAAATGGTCTGCAGATCAAATGCATCTTCACATCAATCAAAAAGAGATGCTAGCTGTACAAAATGCCCTAACAGCTTTCAAGGACCTCCTACATCCAGGACAACTTCTAATAAAGACGGACAACACCACAGTGATGTGGTACATAGACAAACAAGAGGGTACACATTCCTACCCCCCATGCAGGCAAGCAATGACCTTGTGGAACACAGCACTGACCTACCAAGTTCAACTACAAGCACAATTCCTGCCAGGAAAGAAAAATACATTGGCAGACAAACTAAGCAGAAATATCATGGATCCTCACGAGTGGAAACTAGACCCACAAGTATTCACAATGATAACTCAAAAATGGGGGAGCCCAGACATAGATCTGTTTGCCTCCCCCCAAAACTACCAACTGCGAAAGTTTTGCACAAGGACATACCACACTCTAGCTTGGAAAGTGGACGCCCTCTTATTCAGTTGGAAAACACTAACAGTGTATGCCTTTCCTCCACTGCTTCTTCTGGCAAAGGTGCTGCTAAAAGCCAAATTAGAGAGGCCACAAATGATACTCATTGCTCCAGACTGGCCACGGTAACACTGGTATCCAATATTAAGGAACATGGCTCAAGGCCCACCATGGATTTTACCTCAAATTCCTCACCTGCTGACTCAGCAAAACAATCAGATTCTACACAGCCAGCTCAAGACTTTAAATCTGGCTGCATGGCAGATTATCTAAACAACCAGTCAACACTTCTCTCTACAGCTGTTATGGATGTCATTCTGGAGGCCAGGAGACCCAGCACCAGGAAAACCTACTCAGACAAATGGAAAAGATTCTGTGCCTGGAACCAGGCTAAAGGCCAAAATCCTCTTGTCCCAAATATTCCTCAGATTCTGCAATATTTAACTGAGATGTTGCACAAAGGTCTTTCCTTTTCATCTATAAAGATCCACGCTTCAGCTATTTCAGCTCATTACAACACGGATCCTCCTATTTTTTCATATCCATTATTAAGACAGTACCTCAGAGGGGCTAAGAACATAAGACCGCCCCAAAGAGCACCAACACCAACTTGGGACATCAATTTTGTTTTGGAAAAACTTACACTACCACCCTTCGAGCCAGCTTTTTCAGCTGATTTACAATTTTTATCATGGAAAACTGCCCTGCTGCTAGCAATAACTTCAGCATGAAGAGTCTCAGAGCTACAGGCCCTAATTTCAGTGGAGCCTTTCATCAAGACAGAGTCTCTTTACAAACTAACCCTTCCTTTATGCCAAAGGTAGTATCCAGTGTGGCTCTAAACCAAACCATTCATTTACCCACCTTTTATCCAAACCCCCAGAATAAAGGGGAAAGGCTCCTACACTCTTTGGACAGTCATAGGCAATTACGTTTCTACTTGGATAAAACAAAGGTTTTCAGAAAATCTGATCATCTCTTTTTATCTTATACTGCAGGATCTCAAGGAAAGCCTATATCAAAACAGACCATTTAAAAATGGATAGGACATTGTCTCCGTTTCTGCTACACACACCATGGGAAACCTGTACCTGGTAACATTAGGCCTCATTCCACCAGGGCTACAGCAACATCAGCAGCCTTCCTCAGAGGGTTACGAACCAAGGATATTTTGGAAGCTGCAACTTGGAGTTCAGTGCACACCTTCACCAAGCACTACCACTTACCGCTATACTCAAAAACCAGAGCTGGCTTTGCCACTGCAGTTTTGCAGGGCCTACTAGCTTCTCCAAACCCTTTTTAGTACCAACTGCCCAGCCTTAGCTTTGGGATTCAACCCAAGTGTGATGACTTCAGCAGTGTAACACGATGAACATAGTACAGTTTTGTACCTACCATAAATGTAGATGTTCGAGTGT
The DNA here is from genome assembly GCF_019279795.1 of Protopterus annectens. Classification (NCBI taxonomy): domain Eukaryota; kingdom Metazoa; phylum Chordata; order Ceratodontiformes; family Protopteridae; genus Protopterus; species Protopterus annectens. The sequence continues at coordinate 23,489,682 of NC_056750.1, forward strand.
TCACACTGCTGCAGTCCAGGTTACCCTCCCACCTTCCCCTCTTTTTACCTGGGTTTTATCTATAGCTCTCTGTTTATACAATCTCTAAGATGTATTTCTATATGGTGTATTTGCTTACAGCTGTAGCTATTGTTTTCTACTTATGTAATTTACTTAGGATTATGTATTGCCTTCCTATTTGGGGGCACCTGACATCTGGGGCAAGAAAAACTGAAGAAAATGGCGTCGGCTGCCTCTTTTATACCCCTGTAGCATTGACGTCAGGGAAGAAGCAACAGCAACCGACGCTGGACCAAGACTTTGGAACTCGGGCCAACTGCGGGACCGCCTGACGGCAGATAACCCAAGTGTGATGACTGCAGCAGTGTGAACACTCAAACATCTACATTTATGGTAAGTACAAAACTGTACTTTCTGTTTTACCTTGTTGTATGTTTTATTAGCAATATGTATTGCCTACCTATTTGGGGGCACCTGACATCTGGGGCAAAACAAACTGAAGAAAATGGTGTCGGCTGCATCTTATATACCCCTGGTGCACTGACGTCAGGGAAGAAGCGCCAGCAACTGACGCCGGACCAAGACTTTGGAACTCTGGCCGACTGCGGGACCGCCTGACAGCAGGATAACCCAAGTGTAATGACTGCAGCAGTGAAGACACTCAAACATCTACATTTATGGTAGGTACAAAACTGTACTTTCCTAGACCCACCATTTCAGATTCGAGGTCCCTTCCTTCTCTGGGTGGATCGGCTTTCGAGACTATGGAGAGAGCTATGACTATAGCAGTCGGTCAGTTGGCCCCTTCCTACTCGGAGCACACATACCTGTCACATCTACTTTCAGAGTCTCAGCCATCACTTCCACAAGGACAGCAAGTACCAGAACCTCAGGAGTCCCAAAAGGGAATGCCCTCTTCTTCTGATACTTCTCCATATTATCCCACTGAGGAGGTCCTTAAGAAGAAGAAGAAATGCAAGAGGAAGCACTTGGATTCCCTGGAGGAATCTATCACAGAAGACACGGACTTCGATGAGGGTGAAGGATCCACAAGATCACCTCCTAATGATGTCTCCTTTGGAGTCATCCTAGAAATCTTAAAACAGAGAGGTGATTGGAAGTCCAGCAAATCTTCGTCCGAGGAGTCACTGTACCTGCAGGCTTTTGTTACCCATCCATCTACCTCCTGGGTCACTCCACCTGCCAGTGAGCTCATTGAGTTGATCTCTCACCAGGCATGGGAGACCCCCAACACCATTGCACCCATTCCCCAGAGACCTGACAAAATTATCACTGCCTTGGAGGATGAAAAATTCTGGGTAAATGTTTTGCCTGTTGATGCCATGGTCATAGTGACAGCAACAAAAAAGGAACTAGCAGAGGAAGGTTCCTCTGTCCATCCACCCAACATGGAGTCTCGAGCAATGGACGGGTTTGAGAAACGGGTTTATGCTTCAACAACCTTTGCGCTACAGTCCTTGAATTTCTTGCCACACTTCACCAGACTGCAGAGGAATCTAATTAAAGGGCTTTCAGATTCCCTTTCAGGATCAATCTCTGAAGAGGTTCAGGAATCTGTTGCCTCTCAGCTGGCTACCCTACAGTCCATATCCAACTCATCCATGAGGCTCATTTTTCATGCAGCCGAAGATACGACAGGAGTAGCAGGTTCAGGCGTTGCCATCAGGAGACACACCTGGATGCACTTATGTGATTTTGCAGAGCCCTACAAGTCTTTGTTTGCCAATGCTTTCTTTGATGGCATGTCTTTGTTTAGCCCTAAAGTTAAAGAAACTTTGTCCAAGTGTGATAAAGATGGAAAGACCCTTTCTGCCATGGGGGTACGTTTTTTCACTCCTCGATGATCCTTTTCAAGGAATCAGGAAAGTAGTGGGAAGATGTGATTCAAAAAATCCCAAGGGTCTTTTCAAGACACATGTAGAGGTGGTTTCCCCCAGGGGCAGAAGGAGGAACTTCAATGGTAGACGCCACCCTCATGGCAGAAGAGGCCCACAAAAAACAAGGGTGCAGAGATTTTCTTTGGTAAACTCTTTCAGCACTCTTGAAAGGAGGCCCAATTGTCTTCCTCTGTAGGCAATATGGGGTTGACTGTCCCTGCACAAGAGACCCTGGCTAGAAATAAGATCAGATAGTTGGGTGCAAAGGATCATTTCCAGAGGTCATATTATACCATTTTGCCTTCCACACCCCCATAAGAATCCCCGATGTCCCATCCAATCAGAGGGAACAAGCAGTTCTACAAATTCAAGAACTGCTAGAAAAAAGGCTCATCCAAGAAGTCCCACCAAGCCAGAGAAAATTCGGAACTTACTCAAGATTCTTTTTAGTGCCAAAAAAGATGGGACTGGAGACAAATTTTGGATCACAGTGATTTGAACAAATCAGTTTGACAAATTTCCATATGGTCATGTTTAAGTCCATTCTTCCTATTTTGGAACAGGATTACTGAATCTGCACAATAGACTTTCAGGATGCGTACTGTCATATAAAGAGGAACAGATGATCCCGAAGGTTTCTCCATTTCCGGCTGGGAGCCAGTCACTGTCAGTTCAGAATTCTGCCCTTTGGTCTCACCACAGCCCCAAGGGTGTTCACCAAGTGCATAGCAGTAATTGCAGCTCACTTGAGACTGCTGGGATTCTGGGTGTTTCTGTACTTAGATAACTGTCTCATTACAGCTCCGACCAGGCATCAATTGTTAGAGGCAAGAACAGGTTCTCCAGACATATTCCTATCTGGAGATGAGCATAAACTATGAAAAATCTCATCTCAAACCAGCTCAGACTTCAGAGTTCATAGGAGCCATCCTGAACACAAACACAATAATAGCCTCTCTTCCTCCACTGAGACTACTGAAAATCAGATCACAAGTCATGAAGATAATCAACAACTAAAAATTATCTGCAGGCATAATCCTACAGGCAATGGGGTCCATGATGGCAGCTATAACTCTAGTCCCCTTAGCCAGGTTTCACATGAGAATTTTACAATGACTGCTTGCAACACAATGGTCAATAGTGTACCAACACATGTCAACTTTTTTTGCAATCACCAACATTTGCAGAGAGATCTCAAATGTTGGATTCAATCTGATCAAATTCTAAAAGGCCTTCCTTTCACCCCCCTCTCAGCCCAAGGCAGTAGTGACCATGGACTCTTCCGAGTTAGGGTGAGAGTCATTATCTGAGGAACACTGTCCAATGACTTAGTTCCCATAGAGGCAACTTGCATATCAGTGTCTTAAGAGATGAGAGCAATGCTTTTAGCATTGCAGGCCTTCCAGGATGCTTTCCCTTCAGGGACAATTGCGATTCATATTGGGACAACTTGTCAGTAGTTTGGTACATCAACAAGCAAGGAGGAACCAGGTCCTCTCCCTTGTGTCAAAACGCTTCCAGAGTATGGCAGAGGGCAATCTCATCCAACCGCTTTCTTATAGCAATGCACATTCCAGGGAAATCCTGTGTGATAGTAAAGAAACTGAGCAGATGCATACTCCTGCCTCTGGTCCCTCAATCCAAAAGTGACGGACAGAATATTCTGTTAATCGGGCCAGCCTTGCTGCAATCTTTTCGCTTCTCCCCTAATCAACAAGTGCAGCAACTACTTCTCCCTAATCCCCCCTCAGGGGAATCACTGAGGGATGCTCTGTTTCACAGTTGGCCCTCTGGTCTTCTTTATGCCTTTCTTCCGATTCCTGTAATTCCAAATTTCCTACAGAAAGCAATCAGGTTGAAGAGCAAAGTAATCCTTATTGCACCTTATTGACCTTGACAGATTTGGTTCCCATTCCTTTGACCTCATCTAATTCAGCAACCTTGGATTCTGAACCCAGTTCCAGATCTCCTGCCCCACCCAACAGGCATGATCCACACAGACCTCTTTAACCTCAAGCTGAGAGGTTGATTTCTCCAAGTCCGTGAATAGCCTGACAGTCTATCCTCTCTTCACCTGTCCGACACATTGTTTTGGCCTCTCATAAACCATCTACGCATAAACTCTACGACTGTAAATGGAAAAGATTTGTCTTTTGGGCACATCAGAAGAATGTTGACCCTTTCTCAGCAGCTGGAGAGGCCACAAAAGTTCCTCACCAAAAGGATAAAGGGTCTCAAACATCTGTCCTATGCTGCCCGACTGAAAGAACTCCAGCTCTATTCAGTCGCTTACCGCTTGCTCAGAGGTGACCTTTGCCTAACATACAAGGCCATGTCAAACCCAGATTTGATGAATATGCTTCACCTCAAAAAATCTAGATCCGTCAGAGCCACAAGGGCGGGAGACTTAAACCTCGACACGGCTATTAATAGGACGTGCTGGAGGGATAGATTCATCACCCAAAGACTCCCTATGCTGTGGTATAAAATCCCGGTATATGTGAGGCAGAGCACCTCGCTGGCCTTGTTCAAGAGAAATCTTGACCAATGGATGGGAGATCGCAGATATACACCAGGGATTACCTCAGTGTCACTGCTCAACAGAGGCACAGCAAAATAATGGGTATAGTTCCCCATACTAAAGGGGTGGCGTAAGCCACAAAACTATGGGCTAGGCTTGTAAATGCCCTCGGGCAGATAGCCTAGTATGAACCTATGAACCTATGAACCTGTTCTTAAGATTCTGGAATTTTTAGCCTCACTATTCAATGAAGGGGTTTCATTCTCTACTATTAAAGTTCAATTAGCAGCTATATCCAATTTTCATATTGGATTTGAGGATTTGTCACTTGCTTCTCATAAACTTTGTAAGGCTTTATTGAGATACCCTCTTCTGTTAAAGCCTCCTTACAAAGATTCTACCCCTCTTAGGGACCTGAACTTGGTGTTGCAAGCAATCATACAACCACCTTTTGAACTGACAGTAGATTGTGATGTTAAGTTTCTGTCCTAGAAAACTATTTTCTTAGTAGCCATAACTCCCACCAGAATGATTTTAGAAATTCAAGCTCTGTCTTGTAGACCACCATATTTGATTTTTCACAAGGATAGGGTTGCGCTAAGAACCAACCCCTCTTTTTTACCAAAGGTGGTTTCAGAAGGCAGTGCAAATCAAACTATTAACCTACCAGTTTTCTTCCCCAAATTTGCTAATAAAGTTAAATATTGCTTATGCTGATTTTATGTGCATAGACAATTATGATTTTATCTTCACAGAACAAAAGATAACAGAAAATCTGACCAATTATTTATCTCTTACTCAAGTACAAAACTAGGAGAACTTGTGAGCAAAGTGACATTGGCTAGATGTCTAACCGAGTGCATTTCTTTCATTTACAATAAATTGGGGGATTGCTTTATCGAAAACTTTGAAAGGACATTCAACTAGAGCTTTAGTGACTTCAACTGTCTTCCAGTCTAAACCCTCCATGGATGATATTTGTGCAGCAGCAACCGGGGCTATTCCCCTTATTTTCATTAGTCATTAGAAATTGGATCTGGTCTCCAGGGGAACGGCATCATTTGGTTCAATAGTGCTCAGGAATATCCTTCCTTGAGTCCACCCAGGGTTTAGGTAGCTGGGGACTGTGTCCCACAGGTTGAGGATAGAATGAAAATTGACAACATCAGATAAAGAAGTTATCTACTTACCATAACGTTCCATCTGTGTTGTCCATTTTCATTCTTCCTCAACTCCCCACCCACCAGACCCCATACCCTTAGATTTCTAGAGGAACAGATGATTAGCGGATTTTTATCCTTGGTATACATGACTGTGGTTCCAGATGTAATTTCAATGAATGTCTTACTTTTAATCTTTCCTTTGAGCTATCACCAAACCCGATCTGAGGTAACTGGGATAGGTGCATTGTGGGAAAGGGATAAGCGCAAGAGTTTTGGGTTACCACGAGTTATAGTAGCGGCCAAGTCGGTTCCCAGGATCGTAAGTGAACCCACAGGCTGAGGAAGAATGAAAATGGATAGCACATATGGAACATTATGGTGAGTACATAACTTCTTTTTTTGATGAATACATTTTAATTTGTACCTTTGTGTAAAATAAATGTTAATTGTAATGGCTTATATAAAATGCATGTCTGCTTTGTTGAGAAAACTGTTGCTTGGTATTAAGAGATCACTTTTTGCTGAAATCTCTGAATAATAATACTGAAAATATGTCAAAGGCAAAGAAGTGAAAAGTAAGTGAATTGCCCAGAGTGGTGAATGCTACTGAAATATATGAGTTTTGAACAAAATTCCTCAAGCTTTCTCACCATATGCATAGATACAGATATGCATATACACGTACATCTGCATATATCCTGTGCATAACAGGTTTGGCTCGAGTGTTGGACAGTTGGACAAAAGCTTATTATATACCTGTGTCTATTTCAGTCTTGTAGTCTCATTGTTTTATTTAGCAAACTGTTGTTTTATGTAGCACTAAGCCTTGGAAAAGGGAAGTTGCTACCTAATAAAACCATTGGGTCTCTGTCACTTTGTTGAAATGGCAGAAGTTCGAACATCATATGTTCGAACTTCTAACCTCGAAGTGCAAAACCATCAAAGGCTTAGAACAGCGATTTTATTCCCGGGGAAAAAAATCGCTGTTCCAAGAAACACACACACAACACAAGCACACCAAAAAATACAGCAATCCACACAAATACACTTAAAATCCTACATCTAACCCTACACTAAACTGTACATACAGTACTATCTATCCACTTACCTTAACCCAAACCCTAACCCTAAGGTCCGTCACTATCGCACACTCACCTTACCCGCGCCCTAACCCTAACTCACCTATCCCACCCTAACCCTAAAGTCTGTCACTATCACACAGCCACCTCACCCGTGCCCTAACCCACCTAACCCGTGCCCTAACCCTAACATCCACACAATCGCACACTTACCTGAAACCGACCCGTAACTTTCCACCACAGTGCTGAAAATCATGAAGCCACAGAAACGGCCCACCAAATTCTTTCCCTGGGAAAGAATTTGGTGTTCCACGGCTTCATGATAATCAGTTTTCGAACCTCACAGTTCGGACATATGGTGTTCGAACTGCTGAAGATTCGACGAACTGATAGGAACCCAAACCATCTGGTAATAAATGCAAAATTATTTGTGAGCAATTAAATTGATTTATGTTTTGCAGTGACTGACTCTTGACGTATTTTTAAAAGTTGTAAATCAGCTATTAATTCTTGTAGCATCATAAGTGGTTTATGTACACATAAGCTTAATGTCCTGTTCGTTATCTGTCCGATTGCTGTGTAATAAGGATATTACTTTACCCCAATTAATGCTAAGCTCTTTGGTGTTTGCAGATACATGCAGTACTGAAAACTCAGAGTGGTGACAGACTGAGAGAATTGTTAATGTTTCTGTTTTAGTATGATTCACTATTTACTGCAGATCATTGATGAAGAAAAGATAACATGGAGACAGAAATAATTTTAATGCAGAGGTAGACTCATGGCTGTTATTGTTTGTTTTATCTCTAGCCTTGCAGTCTTTCATACGAGCCTATACAACATATCCTTCAAACCTGAAACATTTTTTCCATATTAAAGCCCTCCATCTGGGGCATACTGCTAAAAGTTTTGGCCTACGTGATGCTCCACAAAACCTTAGAGCGTCACTAATTGGAAGTGGAGAAAAGAAGAAAAACAGGCATACACGAAAGAGGTAAGTAAGCTTAAAATGCAACTAATGAAGAGTAGATTTGTTTCATAACTGTTAGGAAGGCAGCATAAGGTTCTGTAAGATGTGCAAGTCTAATAACATTCATTATTATCTGGATAATTTGGTTAACCATGTGCATTGTCATGCTAATAATACAACCTTGTGTGACTGCCCTTCACTGCAGGGTAGAAGGGACCCCAACAATATACTAAGAGCTTATGCGAACCCCAAGGTGTGTGTTCTTATGATGATAAACAAGGGTGTCAACATTGTGATCAGTGGTAAGGAAAGGGTGCAGTGAAGTGCCTTGCTGGTTAAGGCACAATAACTTCCATCCTATCTCACTCGGTCGGGGTAACTTAAGAGACGGATATTGTTACACTGATGGAAAATGAAGTAGTGCTCACTGCCACTGTCTGTAATACAGTGTTATGTGACTGCCACTGTCTGTAATACAGCATTATGTTACTGCCACTGTCTGTAATACAGCGTTATGTTACTACCACTGTCTGTAATACAGCATTATGTAATCATTTGTCAGTGCTGAATGTTGAGATGTGCTGCTGTTCAGCTAGCAGTATGGAAGACATAGGGAAAGATAGTAAACTAGTAACTGCACAAGGCACAGATTAATATTTTGTAATGTGTGCAAGTTGTTTGAGTCTAATCGATCAAGGATTGAAACAAATATTTCAGTGTTCTTCCTTGTCTTGGTTCATTTGTAAAACCCATAGTATAAATGTGTAAAACTACTCCAGAGACAAAAAGATACCTGAAAAAGAGTAGAAACTTGCATTTAAAGTCTGAATCAAATTCTGTAACGTTAAACATTGAATGTTACTCTTGCAAACTGTAAACAAAGTATTGTACCATGAAACAAAGGCATGACAGATCGATGTTTTGTACCTGAGCACAAATAAATGTCAGCATGCCTCATCAAAGTGTATGCATAACTTAGCCCTTATTATATCTGCGACTGTTTGAAGTACACAAGATAAGCTGTGCTAGGGTGAACCAGTTAGGCATCCAAATAACTCATTATAAAAATCCCACTGTATTTATTTTATACCCAGTGCTACAGTATATGAATTTCTATGTGCAATCTCGTGAGTAATTAAGCACTTGTTTTATGTTCTAGATGTTTCTTTTAAGAAAAGTGTGCACTTTGTGTCTGTAATAAAAATTCTGAATCTTGTACACACACATAACTTAACAGACAAGCACAGCTGTTGTAATAGTGCACACTGTGTATTTCTGTCTTTCACACCTTTGAACTTGACTACAAACTTATCATCAGCTCAGTGATAGTAGGGTATGTCTGCATTCCACCTTTAACGTGTGCAGCATTTCCTTAAAGTTGTACATTAGGTAATTCAGTAAATGGCCTCAACTGTCAGATCCTTCTCAACCACAACCCAGGTAAAAAGAGTAGGAAAACAAGGGAAGACAGCAGGCGTAGACGATTTAGTAACCATCAAACAACAGGTCCTTAGCATGTGGGCAGTAATCGGGGCATCCAGAAGAAACTCACTTAGATGGAGGAGATGAAAACTACAGAGAGTGTAACTGGAGATCAGGAAACAAAACAAAACAAAAACCAGGGGATTGGAGGTGTAAGACACTGCCAGTGACTATCATGCTGTTTAGGATTGTGGGGTAGGTGACCTTTGGCAGCAATTATTGAATATGAATTTAGGATTAACAGCATGTCGAAGGTGAAATGGTGAAAAATGTATTTGTGATGTGCAAGGGGGTGACCCTAGACAGCAAGCACTGAGCATAAATTTGAGACTTCAGAAGTGACTCTGGACAACTTGTGCAGAACATGAATTTGGAAGGTAGAAGGTAACGCTTAGCTATAAGCACTGAACAAGTGGGAGGAGCTGACCCCGAACAGTAAACATTCATTAGAAATTTGGGAGATAAAGCATGACCCTGGGATACAAACACTGAAAATGAAAGCAAGCTTCTTAGCATAGAGCAATAACACCTTGAAAACAATGCCGGTGTTACAGTTTCCACTAATGGTTTAGGTACTTATAAGAGGCGTCAGGGGAGGATGGCAGTGAGCTTGTCTATCCTGAAGGGGAGAGAAAAGGCTGCGGCTCACCAGAGGACCTGCACTAAAGTGGAGCACTAGTTCTTGTGCCCATGGAGTGTGAGTCTATGAACATGCACTGCCTGGGTGTGTGCACACAAGCAGCAAGTGTGTGTACAGAATAACAGCTCAGTGAGCCATCCGACTCTTCCCATTGGGGGTTATAATGTGCTAAGAAGGCACCCAGGATAGAAACAAATTGGTTGTTTAACTGTTGCCCACCCTGAGGATGCCTGTCTGTCACCCCTCCAAACGAATGAATGGGTTAGTCGGGTGAAAGTAATGGAGCTGTTGGGCACAAAAACACTGAATAGGTCTGTTGGCCTGAAATAGTGAAACCATTTGGCAAAAAGCACTGAACGTAATGGTATAGAGACAGAGAAGCTGTTTGAGGTAAGATTACATAGATGAGATTTTGCAAGTCGGTGTAAGCGTTGATGTTTAGTAAAGCTAAAAAGAAATATTTGCCAGGCTAAACACAGACTTGTAACTTTTGTAGGCTTTACATTCTGGGACAGAACCTTCAGAACAGTCATCCTATTTGTCATTGTGCATGCGTGTTGTAAAAGTGATTTCACAGTCACTGTGCAGAGTGACATTTCTTGTATGAAGTTGAGTTTTTGGGAAGGAACTATGGAAGGGGCAGTTAGAGTTCAGTTGTTTATGACATGATGTCCCTTAAAAGGCAGTTTGCAGATTTGGTGTAAAAATAGTGAATTCAAAATTGTCAGTCTGTATTTCTCGATGACCCTGTCTTTCCTGGAGGGATTACAGTGAGCGCCTGGATTCGACAGCACATTTCTGCAATCTGTATGACAAGGAAAGCAGTCTTGAAGCACACTGTTGTAACAGAATTCCAATTATTTATTTATTTATTTTATTTTACATTTGTTGACCGGGGTAGTCCGACTGGATACATGTCCATTTTTAGCAGAGGCCCGGGGAGAAAAGCTCCAGACATACATACAAAGACTATTACATATAAATGTATAAAATATTTGTCAAGATCAAGATATAAGATGTAAGTTGCATATTAGATGAAAAACTGTTGTCAGGCTCAAAGCAGTGTATGATAAAAACATTCATAGATTCATACTCCATCAGTTTAACAATATAATATATTGTTATTAGGTAATAGACATAAACTTGGGATGTAGTCAAAGTAGAGGAAGACTACCTGTTTTAGCATATGAGCATTTGGTATTAGTTAGTCCGGACTGGTGCATGAGCAAAAAGCCATTGCAGTTTGAAGTACTGTATTAGATTTTTCCTGAATTGCATTGGGGAGAGTTCAGAAATAAGGTCAACAGTAAGGGAGTTCCAGGTTTTGTCCATGGAACTGGCAAACAGTGATTCTCCAGCTAAATTATTAGCTTTAAAAGTTTGAACTAAGAGTTTGTTAGATGAGCATAGTACCCTAAGGTTGCTATAGGGAGTGATAAGGTTAATGAGTGCGGGCATATTTGCAGGCTGATAGAGAATCATGTGAGCTACTATTAGTTGATTGACCAGAAGTAGATTAGGTAATTCAAGACAACCTAGAGAGTTTAGGCTGAGACAGTGATGGGTTCTCAAAGCTGTGCCAGTTGCAAATCTGGGAATGTTCTTATAGCAACTAGATAGTTTGTTAAGGTTAGTCTTACTCAAGTTTGTAAATAAAGGGGAAGCATAAAGGAGGGTGGAGAGAAGGTGTGTTGGGGCAATGATGGTTCTAACTAATGGAGTTAGGTAGGGCTTAATCCTACAGAGTGATCCAAGTTTTTTATTGACAGTTTTGATAGTTTGACTAATGTGTGCATCGAACTTGAGGTTTTTGTCAACTATTACTCATAAGAGTTTGTTAGAGGGGTCTGGAGAAATGATGGTCCCATTGTTAGATCTTATAGTAAAGGCTGGTAAGGGGTGTCTGCTGTTGGGGAGAAAAGTAATAGTTTTGTTTTGTTTGGATTTAATAAGAGCCGCCTGTTAAGGAGCCAGTCTTCTACTGTGTTATAATTGGCTTGGGAAACTGTCTGAAGGTCCCTGGGTGAGGTGGCCGAGCATATTAAAGTTGAATCATCTGCATATTGGACACAGATTGCATCTGGAATGACCTTGTGCAAGTCATTAATAAAGATGGAAAATAGGAGAGGTCCTAATGTAGATCCCTGGGGAATTCCCAGAGTGATGGGTAGTAGGGTAGATACTTTGTCCTTCCATAAGACAGCTTGGTGTCTACCATTCAGATATGATTGGAACCACTTGAGAGACTGGTTGTCAAGGGAGATGGTTTTTAGTGTTAGTATGAGGAGTTGATGGTTGACCTTGCCGAAGGCCTTTGAAAGATCCAGAAAGAGGGCAGAGGAGAGTTTGTTATTGTTCCAGTTTTGGTTACTGACATTAGTAAAGGAGAGGAGGGCTGAGGTAGTACTATGGAATGGTCTAAAACTATGATGAGTGTGGCTTGATACAAATAGCTTCTGATTCATTTCATGGCATATGTGGATGAAGCCCCGACTTCAACCCACATTACCTATGTTCTTCTAGTTGCCTGACTGCTGGAGAATCCCGTGAGTGGTGAGAGAAGACTGATGAGGTGGATGCTTGCTGACCTCTGACAGGGGGTGGAAAGGGAAACCTGCTAGAAGCACACCCTATGACTGATTTCTGGTACTCATCTGGAGCATGTAAGACAGCCTGTAAAGTAATAAACAAGGGCATTAGAGAAGCATCACCATGGAGGAAGGGGCTACTTCCACACCTTACCCAAATGACAGCTGCACATAATATATCACCTGCCATATCTTGGGCAAGGCTAGGGCAGGTCATTATCATAGCAGTTCACCAGCTGACCTCAGTTTGATGGTCTTGTGATACTGCTTCTGTCTGCAGTTGAGGGGTGCACAGCCATATATCCATGAGGGTTTCCTCACTGAAAAGTGAGGACTCACACAGGAGAGTGTTACAGCTGGTGCACACCCAAATAGCTGTAGCCTAGGAGAGAACAGAGCAGTGGAAAAGCAATGGAGTGAGTGACCTATGACCTAGCAAACTAAACTTCATATCTGAAATAAACTGACCGAAGAAAGATACAAATAATCACTTGTGCAAAGTGGGAGAGATCTGGAACTTTTACTGGACAATATTGACTGGTGATTTTTGACATAAGGAGACATTTTACCCAGACATCACAAACTGACTGCTCATCTATTTGGAGAGACTGAAATTAAAAAAGTTGAACACTGTTATGGAACAGCAGTGGCTTCCTAATCTAACACTGAGTCTAACATCTTTTTTTGCACTTTTGTCCTAGCAGCTTTGTTAATTATCAGCACCCTCCATGCCCCATCAACCCAGTTATTCCCTGTCACCAGGGTGAGGGATAGCCATAGGGCATCATTCAGACAGCTATCAGGGGGATGTTTGAGATTTTATCCTTTATCTGTCCCTAATGCATATAATTGGCAAGGCATGGGGTGGGAAGGGAAAGGAGTGAAACTGGATCAGCAGTGGAGGATGTTCTGTCACTTCTGCAAGGGGCTTTCACACCAGGTGTCCATACCCCACCCTCTTCGGCATGAACAGTGAGCTTTCCGGTCTTCACCAGGAAGTTAACACTAGCCAGTGTGGTCCAGACTATATGCAACCCCTCCCTCACCTCTAATGGAGGCAGGAGGGCTGCACCCTTTCCCTTCTCCCCCATCCTGCCTCACTCTTCTGATGAATTTTAACTGTACAGTTTTTTTCACAAGCAAAAGTCTGCTCTGGGTTTGACAGGGGGAAGAGCATATGTGGTTCCATATGCCACAGAGAGGAGAAGCAACATTGTACAGGCATTCTTTGTGGAACATAGTCAATATTTTTTCCATGTGAAAAATAGGCCAGCATATCCAAGAAATTGACATGTTTTGTACATTATACATAAAATAAATATTAAAATAATGTTTCTGTATATGACCAAAATGTATTAAATATATCCACTGATCCCTTAACAATAAAAGAAAAAAAATGATATGTTTATCTTTTATGCAGTACATTATTTGTGAAGTAATGGCATCATAAAATAGATCTTTACTGAATAACCTGTAAAACATTTGGCATAGCTAGGGGCAAATTTTGTTCCTGTACCTTTAACTCTAAGGTGGCTAATTCATCACTGAAACAGAAAAACAAATTTGTCAAATATAAGTTCAGTAACAAAAGAAAATAAAGAAATGTCATGCAAAGTCTACAATAAAGCTTGCAAACCCAAACAATGCTAAATTAATGTATAAAAATGTTGCACCTACAGTAGTAAGTAAGAAATACTCTTGCCAAGATATTTTCTGTAACTCATTTTAAAAAAAAATATTGGCTGTCCTTAATATAGGAAGGAAGTCTGGGTGAGTATGTATTATAGTTATATGTCCACATGCAAGTGAAGATAATAGCTGCGTGATGTTCAGTCTCAATCAAAAAGCAACTGGATCCTTATTCCATACAATGATAATAACACCAACTCAGCACGGCTTCTGCATAAACAGGTTTATTGAATGCTAGCACAGTTAGTAAGCGCTTTCACCTCCATGGCTTTATCAAACTACAAAGTGCATAGTCAGTTAAAAGCATTTAAATACAATGAAATCAAACCCTATAGGTTCATATTAAAACAATTAAAAAATGACATCATTAGGGGAGGGTACTATCGTTGTATGGAATAAGGAGCCAGTAGCTTTTTGATTGAGACTGAACATCACGCAGCTATTAACTTCACTTGCATGTGGACATATAATTTTACTTTTATTCTTGAAATTGCAGTGAAGTTAATCCACTTGGTGGTTTGTGTTAGCTGTTTTTTCTTTAATGTATTATAGTTGCCCTAAACTCTGCACAGAACACTCCAAGCCATATATGCTGGATTGCAGCTCTGCCACCTGTGTGTGACAGACCTGGCTGACACAGAGGAGTTTGAATTCCACCACTGGCTGCATACCACCTATGAGAAAGAGAGAGACAGACAGACAAGCTGTGGTCCTTGTATCCATTTATCTGCCTCAAATATGTCTGTTGGCATCAGCAGACTGTTTGGTCAAAATATGCAGACTTCGACACACCTCCCTGTATTTTACTACAGAAATACTGAGATTTGGGATGTGGTTCTTTAAATGCTTTAATTGAAGTAATCATGTGACTTGTATCAGAGATGTGTCATGTTATATATAGCCTTTATGGCAGTGTAATTTTTAACTCTGATAAAGTCCCTAAATGTGTAGGGATGAAAGAGCTTAGTTTTTTGGTTGAAAATAAAACATGAAGAGTGCACATTTGACTGAACCTTTTGTGTCTTGTCATTTTAGTGTTCATCAAATTTGAGACGGGTATTTTGTTTATTAGTTATCAAATGTATTGAAGAACACTAATAAGAAAAAAGTAGTAACTGTAAATAAAACAATTTTTGTTTTTGTTAGTATTTATATAAAACATTTCATGATATAAACTGCATGTTATATTGTAAAGCAGTTTTGTATATTGTGCAGTCAAAGTATTTTAAATATGAGGGAGTCTTTTCAGTTACTGTTGTGTATGTTACATATATTAATAGGCTTTCATGTATAACAAGAGGAAAGAAAGGCTGGACAGAAGCAAGTTTCAGTTAATATAATGCTGTGATCACGGGCTGCTAAGGTTGGGGTGTATGTAAACGTGTGTCACTTATCTTATCTTATATAATAACTTTCCTTGTTTTTACAAAGGCACATGTCTAGATTAACGCCCTTGGCTTAAGCTGTAAAGTTTTTTTAAGCAAATAGGCTTGAAAAATAAGACAAATACTGAAAGCGATGAAGCATGCTAAGTTTCCTGCATCTGCAAAGATATTGGCTTGTTTTTTTCCATTAGCAAATACTGTTAGAGGGAGGCAGTTGGCCAAGGAAATTCTGTTCTGAGTGAAATTTACAAAAATTCCTCCATGCATCTGCAAAGTTGTTAGCTGCTTTTATAATTGCTGACTTTGTATATATGGAGAGCTGTCTGTAGGTAAAGCAATTAATCCTGAAAGTTCTGAATATTCTTTACTAAGGAAAATGCAAAATTTCAAGGTACAAAGGCAAGCAATTAAGTGAAAAATAAAGTCTGATATTATGAGAAGTGAATAAGAGATAGTAGCCTCCCCACCAGCCATAATACTTTCATGTATTTAATAGAAAAATGCACAATTTAGTTTTCTTTAAAGGTAGCCAGTACACTTTTTAAGGCCATAAGATAATGTTTTCATGCATTTTAGCATGAGTAACCTTAATTTTAAATTAGTAAATGCCTGTGAATGCATCTGTCAATTTCAGGCAGTTGTTCCTATCTGGAAGATTCCGTTTCATTTGTTTAAAATGTACATAGTTTTGTGTGTTTGTTCTGTGTTAATAGGGGATGTGGTAATCTGAAAATGTGTTTAGTTTTTTTGTTTGAGGATTTTCATTTAAGCAGAACGTCTTTAAAAATGTGACATGGTTCTTCTAATTTCCATTTGAAACTAACTGCATAAAAGATCAGCCTGCCAGACATAGGTGTGTACATGTAAAACAATAGCTGTAAGTATGCATTCAGAAAAACTCGTGTAATGGGTGGGAATAATAGCTTTTTATCATAATGGCTACTATGTCCATATTATCTTGGAATGTAAATAGCCAGGTATAGACAAAAAGGAAATAGTATTAACTTATATTAAGAAATGCAGAGTGCAAATAGCAATGCTGCAGGAGACACATTTGAAAAGAAATGAGTATGTGAATTTGACAAAGGAATGATTTCAGGATAGATATTCAGCAGAGCTGCAGGGACAAAGGAAAATTGGAGTAATAATACTGTTTGATATAGGGATAGTAGAAGAGGAAAAATTACAATGTTAGATTTGTGGTAGTAAGCTACTTTTGGTAAGGGAAGAGGATTATTCTGAGATGTATTTATATTCTACCAAGAACTGCTATTATGGATCTTAAGAACATTTTGGGAGAAGTAATCAGATTTCAGCAGAGAGTATTACTTACAGGTGAGGAATAAACTTGATTTGCAGTAGTGAGGATATATCAGGGGACATGGAAGGGAAAATATAACAAACAAGGGTAGATTTCTGAAGAAATGTATAATAAAATTCAGTATGAAGGAGGTGAATCCAGATGCAATTTCCATATTATTTCCCAAGGTACAATAACTGGACTAGACTGAATTTAAAATATATTTCACAGGAGCACGTGCATTTAACTGAACGCTTCACTACACATACAGTAACTATTTCAGATCATGCACTGATAACTAAAATAAAATGCAGAGTCATCATCATCATCTTCTTTTGGCTGTTCCCATTAGGGGTCGCCATGGCGGGTCATCTGTTTCCATTTCTTCCTGTCCTCTGCATCTTGCTGTGTCACACCAGCATGTCCTCTCTCACCACATCCGTAAACCTTATCTTAGGCCTTCTTCTTTTCCTGTTACCTGGTAGCATCATCCTTAGCATCTTTTTCCTAATGTACTCAGCATCCCTCCTCAGCACATGTCCAAACTAACGTAACCTTGCCTGTCTGGCTTTGTCTCCAAACCTTCCAACTTGGGCTGCCCCTCTAATATACATATTCCTAATCTTGTCCACCCTCATCACACCCATTGCAAATCTTAACATCTTTAACTCTGCCACATCCAGCTCTAACTCCTGCTTTTTTGCCAATGCCACTGTCTGCAACCCATATAACATAGGTGGTCTCACTACCCTCTTGTATACCTTCCCTTTCACTCGTACTGGTACTCTGTCATAAATCACTCATGACACTCTTCTCCACCCACTCCATCCTGCCTGTACTCTCTTCTTCACCTCTCTTCCACATTCACCATTACTCTGAACTATTGATCCCAAGTATTTAAACTCATCCACCTTTGCCACTTCTACTCCTTGCATCCTCACCATTCCTCTATCCTCCCTCTCATTCACACACATATATTCTGTCTTAGTCCTGCTGACCTTCATTCCTCTTTTCTCTAGAGCATATCTCCATCTCTCCAGGGTCTCTTCAACCTGTTCCCTACTCTCACTACAGATTACAATGCCATCTGCAAACATCATAGTCCACGGGGACTCCTGTCTGATCTCGTCTGTCAACCTGTCACCATTGCAAATAAGAAAGGGCTCATAGCTGATCCTTGATGTAATCCCACCTCCACCTTAAATGCATCCATCACTCCCATCACAGACCTCACCGCTGTCACACTACCGTCATACATAGCCTGTACCACTCTTACATGCTTTTCTGACACTCCCGACTTCCTCATACAATACCACAACTCCTCTCTAGGCACCCTGTCATATGCTGTCTTTAGGTCTACAAAAACACAATGCAACTACTTCTGACCTTCGTTGTACACCCACCTACCGGATAAAAAGAGAGAAATATAAGGAATGTGTTCTGGAAATTATCCTAAGGTTACTACAGTATAAGGGATAGTAAGTGAATGGGATGAAATGAAAATGGAGGTTATTAGTGGGGTAGAAATAAAAGAGAGATATAGTTAAGAAGTAATAGGAATTATTTAGTGGGTTTGACTGAGGTTAAAGTATTGCAGAAGAAGGGGAATCTCACAGAACAAGAAGAGGAGCAACTGCAGAGTGCTAAAGAGAAAATAAGTGCGTGTTTGGATAATATGCATGAATTTAGAAAGATTGCTGGTAAGCAACCATTTTTGATAACAACTGCAGAGAACAAAAACTTTTAGTACGGTGATTTGGGCAACAGAAAGTAGAAAGGGAAAGTACTGGCTTCTTGGAAGAAAGTTATAGTGACTGTATTACCCAAAGAGTGTAAAGACGCATTAGACCTATTTCAGATTTAAATCTTGTTTATAAAGTGTTTGTCTGTACTAGCTAAAAGGATGGTAAAGGTATTGTGAAAAATCAATGGATTTGTATCAGTGTGGTTTTGAGGAGGAGAGGGAAACATTTGACAACATTAATTTATCACGGATAATCCACAGGGAAGCAGAATGTTTGAAAATACCACTGTTGGTTTTGATGCAGAGAAAGCATTCAACAGAATAAGCTGGAATTTTATTACTAGGGCAATGGAAGCATTTGCATTCCCTGATACAATGATAAGGTTAATTAGGAGGACGTGAAATATCGGAGGCAAGAATTAAAGTGGGATAGTTTCTGTCCAATAAGTCATGTTTGGACAGAATAACCAAGTAGGGGTGTCTACTTTCCCCTTTGTTGTTTGCTTTACATTTAGATCCATTGGTAAGGAAAGTAATGGATTCAAAATTCAAGGATGTAATTGGTATGATAATCAGGAAAAGTTGGCTTTATTTGAGTTTGCATGATTTTGTACTTGATACATTCAGTAAAGGACATCTCATTGCTGCGGAGCATTTTGAGACGGTTTCAAATCTTTTCAGGATATAAAATGAATGAAGATAAAATAAAAGCTATAGACACAAATGTGTTCAGTAGTATGCATATTTATGTGAACAGATGGAGTATTTGGGAGTGTGGATTAAGAAGGCTTCTGTTTTGGGAGTTAAGGATATGTGAGAAGAGATTTAACAAAAGTTAATACAAAAACTGAAAAACTGGAAGCTCTTGTTTATGGATATGGATAATAAGATACAAGCTGTGAAAATGTTTTTAGTCCCTGTAGTTTTATATACAGGTCAGGCACACTTTTGCCAGCCAGAGGAGTAGTTACAGACTATAATAAAGAGTTGAAGGAATTTATCTGGGAGGGGAAGTGAGCAAGGGTTATGTCAGGATAAGTTGATTCTTCCCTTTGAACAAGGTGGTTTAGGATTACCTGATTTGAAGGGTATTTCAGAGCTACACAATCAAGGCTGATATACATAGCACAACCAGAAGGTTACCATTCAAAGTGGAAAGGGATGATTATGATAACGCAGGAGGGGTGGAACTCATGAAATGGTACTTGCGTATTATTGCAACCAGATTTTCACGGGGGAGAAAATCGCTGCACACAAGCAACTGCCTGAAGCACTTTAAACTGCTGATCATAGTCCTTACTAATGGGCAAAAAGTTAATATTACTTTCAGAAATGGCATACATTAAAATATTACATGACGTACCAACCTGGTAACAGCTGTTGGCCTCTTCATACACAGGGATGTGTTAGGGATGTATTCTGCCTTTTTACAAGTCGGCAGTGAGATTCAGGGTTTTACATTTGTATTTGTATCGTGTCATATTTAAATGAATGGCATTTCTGAAACTAATGTTAACTTTTTGGCCATTAGTAAGGACTATGATCAGTAGTTTGAGCTGTTTCAGGCACTCATTTGTCTGCAGGTATACACTTTTCACTTGAGAAAGTGCTGGCAAAGCTGTGGAGTGGGGTCCGCCTATGAGAAAAATGGAAACCTTATACTTCTGCTCAACAACCATTTCACAAAGTGTTTGGAAAGTACACCGGGAATTTTTACAGTAGTAAGTATAACAGAAAGGGTAAGAAGGAGCGTAACTTAACAGATCCTCTTTCAGACATATAAAGGATTTCAGTTCCCTTGCTTTTGTGGTCAGTTTGGTACAGCAGAAGGTTCTATGCTGTCTGTCTTTTATAACAACGCGATGGATGACAAATGTTGTTCCTTCCATGGTCAATTGCCAAACTCCTGTTTCAGTTTCTTCCTCCTGGTCCTGTTGCACAAGCAAAGTGATCAAAAGGTAATTAGGAGTTTATATACCCAGTTTTACTTAAACATACAGTCCTTTCATGAAAACATTAGGAATTACGCAATGTTAGAAATCTGGTTGCGATAATACGCAAGTACCCATGAAATAAGGAGAGACTGGGATTTTGGATTCAGATCCTCAAGGAGAATGACGACAACCAGACAGAATATTTTAGTCATAAAGCTGCAGAAAGTATTTTAAGAGGTAAGCCAATATGGGAATGGAGAAAGGAGATTTTGCCAAAAGGAGTGACTGCAATTAGTGATACAGAAAATAGGAAAGGGGACTGGAATTAACTATAGAAAACTGGCAAAGGAACGAAGATATTGGAAGCAAATAACTAGAGAGGGAAAGGTAACAGAGTGGGATGAGACCAAGAAGTAGTTTGGACTGTTAAGTTAGAGACTGCCTTCCCTATTGTATCAGTCCATTACTTCAAAATCTGAGGTTAATACAGGGATAGAAATGACACAAAACACCAAGGCTCAAACTTAACTTATTAATTTATTAGGCAAAACGTTTCTTAAAGTACAGTAAAGCTAATACTAAATAAACAGAAAAACTAATAAATCATGTACTTACAAGCATATGCATAAACAAAATCATCTTTGCCACTGATAGGGAAACTTCAATCCTATCCAGTGCAGCTATCTGTTCAGTCAAGGCAAGGCCGACACTGGCGAAATGTCTCTAAGCTCAGTTCAGGCTAGTGCTGTGATCAAATCCGGATGCTGATGATGATTTTCATCTTAGCCTTTGAGCTTTTATAGTCTTTTTTGAGTTGACAGAATATTGTAGAAAGATCTGACATTACAGGCTCATCATGAGTTGATGGAATATTTTAGAAAATTACAGATCATTTCCTAAGTTGTAAACAAGTCTCGTAATGTCTGGTCTTATGCCCTACTTCCCTTTTTCAGAGAACCGTTAGCTCACAACCTTGTGATATAGTTCCTCTTTGAAATCCCCACATTCTGGTAAACATCTTTTAAGCTGATATAGGTTAACAAAAGTTCAGTAATACCAGTAATCAGTGAGCAAGGCCTGCTCTTAAGCATATTGTATTGTTTCAGTATTAGCAGCATATAGTGATGTAGTGGCATATCAAGAACTAGCAATAATCAATCTAGCAATAATTAAACATACACAGTGATATGTGGCTCGAGGCATAGCAAAAACTGGTAGACTGTGTGGATCCGTCACAGGCCACCCCTTGCATTGAGCAACGTACGCTGTGTATCCCTTATAATGGTTAAAACTGACAACATCAGTTTGTACCTTCTCATCACTTTACAATAAATGCAGCATGATATTATGCAAAATAATACAGAAACTATTGTGGTCAAAAGTAAGGGATGCAACAACAAATTAAACCACACTGAAGCCTTAGATGACCACATAAAAACATCATACCAATGCGAAACAGTTATATCCTGTATTTCATTTGCAATCTTTACAATGGTACCTTTATCTTTAATCATTTTAATCACTGTTTGATGCGCATCATTTAGTGTTTTATTTAAAAGCTGCAACACTGTTTGTCCTACCTGCTTAATCTGTTGAAAGTCCGGGTGGACTAGAGATGGCCACTTAAAAGTGTGTAATGGTTCTATGCTAGCATTAAATGTGACGTCCATCCATCTAGTCAGTCTAATCAATTCTCCAGTACAAAAATCTATAATTGCATGGATATTACTTTTACAGTATGCTCCACCAGTTGTGATCATTCCATCACTCCAGGCTAATCTACAGGAGGATATCACACAAGCAGTGGTATCATTTAGCTGGTAGATGTCTGTACCATTCACTACATACCTGTGCCAGGTACATTCCCCAGTTTCATTATGTAAGCATGGGTGAGGCTTCTTTTTCACCATCATGCATACCCACCCCTGGGGCCAGGTTTCACAACCTGCCACATCAACGGGTACATCATTATACTCAGTCAAAGTAGATTCAATTTGAGGTACCCACCAATTATCTCCAAATTGCAAAGGCAATGCAACAAATGAACAGACCTGCTTTGTTCCTTTCTTACTAGCAAGATAGTCAAAAATCAGCATACAAGACTTATTTTCACATGCAAAATCTATTGGTTTTAACCAATGATACAGTTGCAGTTCCTTTTGCCAATGGGCTGCCTTTTTACCCCCAAGTTTGAGTGAATTGCAAATATTGCTGGTTGGCAGCCAACTGAGATAAGATACAAAAAGTCTGATTTACTTCTGCTGTAAGGTTACTTAAAATCTGTTCTGTATATGTATTTGTATGTTCAATCCACCTCCATAAGACAGTTTGGGTTAAAATACCGTCTACAGTTCTTTGTCCCAGCTCGGGATCATGGTCTGCAAGTAGCTTAAAGGCCATATTTAGGTCAGTGCCCAAACGGCTCAATTTGCTACGTAGGGTATCTATATCTACACTGTTTAGGAATCCAGTCCCTGTTCCGACTGCACCTAGTGCAGTACCAAGAATACCTGTAACATCCCGTTTATTTCTTCTATATCTGTAATGTTTGTATTTGATATGCAAAGAATCAACTGGCCATAATTGTGCAATTTTACAATGTGGATACCTGGTGGCAATATCAACTGCTGACATGTTAACTATCATTTTAATACGTTGTATAACTCTAGCACTACTTACAGTTTTACATCCTCTGGTATATCTTACCACATGTCCCAAACCATTAAATACAGTTGAACTATTGTCCATGGCATATATCTCCAAATCTGGAGATAGGGTTTCCGCAGTGTCATTTTCCCTTCAAAATTCAGCTACGCAGGAGGAATCTAATGGAGACTTAGCTAAAGAAAATCCCGACTCGTTTAGCCTTTGGTACAAACCTCCGAAAGGGTTGGAGACACATTTTTCAGGATGTCTATCACAGTTCAGTCTACATACAGTTGTAATGTTTTCCCTCTGAGTGATGTTCCAAGTTAATGCAGGCTTGGGTGTCACCGCATATAGATGGTCTCCCAATTTCCAATAAAAGTCACAGTCAGCTGTTAAATTTGTAACATCTTCCCCTTCAAATAGAGGGACAGGGTCAAGACAGTTATATGGCCCATCTAAGTGTTGTCGTCGGAAAAGGTTGGCTCCTTCCCAAACAGTGGCAATAATCTATGGAGAGGAAAGTACAATGGTTGTTTAGCAGAATCAAGTAATACTAAAACAGTATCACCAGGTCCATCACAAATTACTGTCCCATGTTCATTTGGCTGATTGGGTGTGGTCACTATAACTTTCAGTCCCAGCCATTTGCTTGGTTTAGTATCACAGTCTTGTAGTAAAATGACAGCATCTTGATGCATACAAATTTCTACTAAAGGTTGTCCTTTCTGAATCATTTGTGTCTTGTTATCTAAATTGATAGCCTTCACTATCACTTCACGTTCTGACTCCCATAATGTAAAAACCTTCCAACTTTCACCTAATAGCCCTTTTTGCCCCCAGTGCCAATTTTCTGGGAGAGAGAGTTTCCAGCCTGTCTCAACTAATGCCATATTTTGTGCTGGCACCCTTTGTTCAGTCAATGCACATAGCCAGAATCGAGTTTGATCAGTATTTGTCAAAAGAGGGTATATGGCATTCGGATTCAGCTTTTCTATTTTCAAAACACAGCAGTTGGATCGAATGTCATTCATATGCATTTGCAAGGGAGTTCCTTGATGCTTCCTGGGTCTGTTATTCAGCTGACTCACAGCTAATTCTAATACCTTTGCCCAGCCTCGCAATGTTCCATCATTCGTGTTCTTTCGAATTTGTTCTTTAAGGAGCCCATTATACCTTTCAATTAAACCAGCAGCTTGGGGATGATATGGGATATGCAGCACCCATCGAACTCCATTTTCCCTTGCCCATTCTTGAACCTCTGCTCCGGTAAAGTGGCTGCCTTGATCACTTTGGATTTCAGTGGGAATCCCATATGTCACACATAATTTATTCAATCCTTTTAACACTGCTTGCTGGTTTGCCTTTTTGCATGGGGACACCATTAATAATCCTGAATAAGTGTCCACCATCGTCAGGCAGTATTGCTGATTTTGATCCAGTGGTAAAGGACCAATAAAGTCTATCTGCCAGATTTGTGCTGGGCGGCTGCCTCTGTGAATATGTCCGCATGCTTCTGCTTGCAGTTGCTTCTGTTTATTTCTTTGACAGATCTCGCACTGCTTTATGACATCCGTAGTTATTTCCTTATTCAACTGCATACCATGCCTCCGGGCCCATTCTATTGTCGCATCTCTTCCCAAATGTCCACTCCGATCATGGGCCCATCTTGCCATACTAGCACTTTCGGCTTTTTCTTCAGTAACACGTACTGCGGCCATCTTATCTACCTGCTGGTTATGCCTTCTTTCATTTGTTACAAGTGATGCATGGGCATCCACATGTCCAACTCTGATTTTGCATTGTTGAGCCTTTTCCCAAATCCGTTGCCAATCTTCTGAACCTCCCCATAGAGGTCTGCCATGGATCTTCCAATCCTGTTGCTGCCAGGCAGGTAACCAGGTTGTCAATCCCTTATAAACTGCCCAGCTGTCAGTATAGATGTATGCTTCATCCTCAGGTGATAAACTATCGATGACCAGGGCAACAGCTCGTAATTCTGCCTGATTATTTGAACCGGCAGTACCTTCGTCAAATAACACAGTTTCTGTTCATGGGCAATAAGCCACCGCAGTCCAGGTCCTACCATTTGATCCAATTTTGGCAGAACCATCAGTAAACCATGCAAATTTCTGTTTTTCTGCATCTAAATTATCAAATGGTAATGCTTCAGTTATTGGAGACTGTGGAAGCTCATGTCGCTGTTGTTCTATCGCATCAGCATCATCCAGAATTACCAGTCCAGCCAACTGTTGTTGTACCTGAGACACTCCAGGCACGATGTTGGCCCTTTCCTGTAAATACCACTTCCACTTTTGTACAGTCGAAGATTGTGCTATCAGGGTTTTCATCAAAGTATTGTCTCGTAACCACCCCTGGATTGGGTAGTCTATTTTAACAGTCACTGTTTGTTGTTTAGTTATTCCTTCCACATGAATCAATGCTGTGTACACCGCCAGTACATGCTGCTCAAGGGGGCTATATCTCACCTGCGCTCCAGTCAGGGATTTGGACCAAAATCCCAAGTGTCTCTTTTTCCCAGTGTCATCCTTCTGCCACAGCCCCCAAGACATAACATTATTGGCAACTGTTACTTCAAGGACAAAGGGTTGTTGTGGATCAACTGGGCCCAGCCCCACGCTCTGCTGTAGAGCCTTTTTTGCTTCTTCAAAAGCCGTTTGTTGCTTGGGACCCCATTGAAAGTCACATTTTTTCCTAGTTACATAGTGAATGGGTCGCAAAATCAGTCCAAGATGAGGTACAAATGCTCTCCAAAAGCCATTGCTCCCAAAAAGGCCTGTGCCTGCTGTTTCGTTTTCGGGACTGCAATCTTCTGGATACTCTGCAGTGCTGCTGCAGGAATTTCCCTTTTCGCTCCATTCCAAATCATACCAAGGAATTTTACTGATGTCCCTTGTTGTGTTTTATTCTCATTTACAGCCCACCCTCTGTTCTGAAGGTGCTGAACTACAGTTTTTAGTGCGATATCCACATCAGATTTTTCTCCAGTAATCATTATGTCATCAATGTAATGAAAAATAGTCACTTTGTCCAGCTGTAGCTTGGCTAGGTCTCTAGCCACTAGTCCATGACACAGGGTAGGGCTGTGCAGATATCCTTGAGGTAACACTTGGAAGGTATACTGCCTCCCCTCCCAGGTAAAAGCGAATTGGGCTCTGCTTTCTTTCGCTATCGGAATGGAAAAGAAGGCATTTGCTAAGTCCAAAACTGCATGATATGGTCCAGCAGAGGAAGACAGTTTTTCCACGATCATAACAATGTCTGGAACAGCTGCCGCTAAGGGTGGGGCCACCTTGTTCAGACCTCGATAATCTACAGTCATTCACCATGATCGATCAGGTTTCCTTACTGGCCACACCGGACTGTTGAATGGACTCACTGTTGGCTCAAGTATGCCAACCCGAAGCAGTTCTTGGATGGTCTCAGTAATCTCAGCGTGCCCACCTGGGATACGATATTGTTTGATGTTCACTATTGTTTTAGGCATGGGAATACAAAGTGGTTCCCACTTAGCATTGCCTCGAACTACAGCCTTAACTGCGTTGACTGAACAATGCCGCACTCCAAACCTAAATGGCCCTACAGTGGTTTCCAAAGTTCTACCCTTTAACACATCTATTCCTAAAATGTGTTCAGGTACTGGAGCTATCATTGCTTCAATGTAAATAGGAATACCATCCCCAAAAGCTATCTTAATCTTGGTTTTGGTACCTAGTGTCTTTGCCCCTCCATAACCATCAATTTCTACATACTGTCCATGAAATCTACGGGGTTTGCCTGCAAAAATGGTTACTTCTGATCCTGTGTCTACCAGAGCCATCACATGTTGTGGCCCTCCCTTCCAGAAAATGGTAAGGGGTACGTAAGGGCGTCGGTCCCCAGGTGTAATTGCTCTTACTGTACCCCTAGCTACTGGGGACCCGCCTACTAGTCAATTTGTCTCTGTTTTTTTCGACCGGGGTTCTCCATTCCTTTCCTCCCCAGTCTCTCTCATCATTAAATTCCCCCTTTTGCCACTGTGCTAGCTCCTCATCAGTAGGGATGTCAGGATATAATTGATTCCATCCTACCTTCCTTCAGTGGTACTCCTGGTTGGACTTTTTGTAGGGGTTTGCTTTTTACTTTCAGAACTTGAACCTTTTTCCTTTTGTTTTTGCTTCCACCTTTTATATAATTCTTCAGTAGCTATCCCATCTATTTCCGCAGCTTCAACCCCCCACCTTAACAGATCCAGAAACATTTGCTTTCTTGTAACCTTCTCTCCAGACTTATCTTTTGATTTCTCCGCATTTGCCTTTCTAGCTCTTCTCTGTTCTTTTTCTTCCACTAATTCTGCCATTTGATTTAGAGTGGCTATTATGTCCCATATCTGCTGACCTACACTGCCTGCCAGGACAGCCATCAGCTGCCCTTTCCACCACTGTGGTGCATTTTTGATTAATTTGCTCCTCATATTGCTAGTCATAATTTGTGCATCTGGTCCTCTCGGAAGCACCAATACCCCATCCCTCAATTCCATCGAGTAAACGGCAGCCAACATAGCCATTTCTCTTAACTGCTGTATGGCCTCTGCTATTGTTTTCCAAGGCTTATGTTCATCAGCTACTGCTGCAGCATCTGGCCAAGTAGCGCGGAAAGCCGAGGCTAACCACACCACCAGTGTATTCACCTGGGAATCACCATGATCTATATTGTTTACTATTTGCTTTAGACGCGGGTGAAACACCAGACATGCACATTGGTGCATCTCTTCAGCATTTAGAGACACCGCTTCTCCCCCTGTGTCCCAAACCCGAAGGAACCATGCTAAAACAGTTTCCCCTGGCCTTTGCTTATAGATTTGGATTATATTCAATAATTCAGCTTGCGTATA
The DNA here is from genome assembly GCF_019279795.1 of Protopterus annectens. Taxonomy (NCBI): domain Eukaryota; kingdom Metazoa; phylum Chordata; order Ceratodontiformes; family Protopteridae; genus Protopterus; species Protopterus annectens. Next base: position 23,517,615 of record NC_056750.1, read on the forward strand.
ACTCCGCACCTCAACCCATTGTTGTGGCGCTGCCCCTCCAGTCCACTGTCCCTTCTTTTCAATAACTGGGCGCGCCTCCACTGACGGAGAATTTACTATTTCAAAATCACTATCACCCTCATCTGTTGAGGGGAGATCACCTTCCCACTTCCCGGGATCAACCTCTGCCTTACACAGCAAAGCACGAACCCGAGGCCTTGAGGGTGGATGGCGTTGTTTTCTCCCGTTTCGTTGTCTACGCTGTTGAATTATCCGAGTAGCTAAAGTCACTGAATTAGATTTCCAGTGTTCAGCTTCCTCCCCTACTTTAACAAGTGCCATGTTTGCCTTCTCCAAGGCATCTCTATCTAATCTATGTGTGTGTGTGAGTTCTTTACATTGCTCTTCTAATTCTAAAACTTTTTCTTTTAGTGAGTCTACATCTCTGTCTAATTCCAGAATTGCTTCAAAGAACAGCCATCCGGCTGCCACTACCCCTTCCTTCACCTTTTTTCCCTTATCATCCAATTTTAACCCCTCTAAAGCTCTAGCTAGGCTATCAGGATCTGCCTTAGGTCTTTCCTGCGAGGGTTTTGGAGAAGGAGGAGGTGAAACTTGACTCAATACCTTAGCAAGAGGATCCCAGTTCCCAAATAATGCTGTCAAAGTGGCATCAACACCCAACTTATTTGGGGTGCTTAATGCAACATCCTTCTTACCTTTACCTAGGTGTTTTAAAGGAAAAAACATTGGTTGTTGTTGTGACATTTCCACTGCAAACCCCAGATCCTGCCGACTACGCCAAGTGTATCAGTCCGTTACTTCAAAATCTGAGGTTAATACAGGGATAGAAATGACACAAAACACCAAGGCTCAAACTTAACTTATTAATTTATTAGGCAAAACGTTTCTTAAAGTACAGTAAAGCTAATACTAAATAAACAGAAAAACTAATAAATCATGTACTTACAAGCATATGCATAAACAAAATCATCTTTGCCACTGATAGGGAAACTTCAATCCTATCCAGTGCAGCTATCTGTTCAGTCAAGGCAAGGCCGACACTGGCGAAATGTCTCTAAGCTCAGTTCAGGCTAGTGCTGTGATCAAATCCGGATGCTGATGATGATTTTCATCTTAGCCTTTGAGCTTTTATAGTCTTTTTTGAGTTGACAGAATATTGTAGAAAGATCTGACATTACAGGCTCATCATGAGTTGATGGAATATTTTAGAAAATTACAGATAATTTCCTAAGTTGTAAACAAGTCTCGTAATGTCTGGTCTTATGCCCTACTTCCCTTTTTCAGAGAACCGTTAGCTCACAACCTTGTGATATAGTTCCTCTTTGAAATCCCCACATTCTGGTAAACATCTTTTAAGCTGATATAGGTTAACACAAGTTCAGTAATACCAGTAATCAGTGAGCAAGGCCTGCTCTTAAGCATATTGTATTGTTTCAGTATTAGCAGCATATAGTGATGTAGTGGCATATCAAGAACTAGCAATAATCAATCTAGCAATAATTAAACATACACAGTGATATGTGGCTCGAGGCATAGCAAAAACTGGTAGACTGTGTGGATCCGTCACACCTATCAGGGATTGATTTCAGACTATAGGAAAAGGGAAATACTTAAGTGAAAGATCTGCCCTAGTACAGTTTACAGTCAAATCTAGAACAGAAGCTGCTGTTGGTAAAATATTGCATGATAATTATAAGAATCAATCAGATAGATTATGTTAGAAAAGATTGGGACAAGACATGGGAAAAGCAATTTACAAGGGAACACTGGGAGGGCATATCTATGGCTGCCAAGTATGCAACAGTGTACAGAAGGATTTGTGCTTTGAGTTGTTTCCTTCCGTAGGTGGTTTTATACCCCAAATAGAATTCAGATATTTTTCCTCAGATAGATAGCTGATGTTGGACATGTGAGGAGGAAGAAAGGGGTAACTGGGACATGTTTTTTGGGAATAGAATGAGTTGGCAGATTAAAAAATCCCTATAGAGTGGTCTGTCAGACACATTGGGGGAGCAAATGGCTGTAACTAAGGAAATGATTATTTTGAACCTGGAGAAAGAATCTCAGTTGCCTAAACGTAGTAAAAACCATATTAAGTTTCATTTTATTAGGTGTCAAAAAGTAATTACTGGAAAATGGAAATCAAAATCTAAACCATCTCTATTTGACGTATTTGATATTGTAAAATAGAGAAAAGAACTGGAAGTAGGGTACTTAGAAAAGGTAAGGAACGATTTACAGTACATAGAAATTAATAACAATTGTGGGAACAATACATGCAGAATAATGTTCAGGAGGAGTGTGGTTTAAGGGAAGGCATGAATTGAGCAGCTTGTATAGTATTAGATGAAATTATAGTCACTATAAAGAAAGAAAACACATGGAATATATAATGTACGCAAATGGAAAAATGTTGATATGGTTTTCTTTTCTTTTAATGTATTAATGCCTGTGTCTTGAGGGATAATTAAATAAAGGTGTTTAAAATGTATCCAAGTGACAGTTTTTGTGTATTTATTGGAATGTATTACTTTTACTGCGAAATGTGGCAAGAAACTCACAGGATATTTTCGTTGTTGCCCATGTAGAGGTGTAGCTGTTTCTGGTGGTTGTTTTCTTATTACAAAGAAATATGTTACTGCTAACAGGAGTGATTTCGTACTTAAGTGACGGTCTCCTGAGCTGACTTTAGCCAAGCTGTGCTTGCGAATGTATTTTCTTAAGCCTGTGGACTTATGTGGCTGCCTTTCTTTAATGTCACTGTTGTACAGTGTTAATTTTATACTGTGACATAATGAAAGGAATAGAACAACTGTGTATTGACCGTAACAGCAGATCTGCAAAATGGTATATTTTTGACTTTTTTGTGCTGCCTCTCAGTCAGATATTAGTAAGTTGTAGAAAATGATGTCTTCCATTGATTTGCAAGTGTTCCGTGTGTTGTAAGATATGAATTTGTAACTTTTAATGTTTGACACCCTTATTGTATAGTTTCCTGCATACTTATGCATAGTCAAAATGTCAACTTGAAGTAGCTAGCAGCACATATTTCAGATCTGGCATCTTCCATACTTTCAAGCACTTGTATTTTATACAGTAGCAAAATTTGGATCTGGAGTTTCATATTTTGTGTTAAAATGTTACAGATACAACCCTTAGTGAGATCTCTGTCAATAGAATAATCTGTCCAAGAAATGGAAAGTTTATGAGACAAAGTAGTGTTTATTATTATTATTATTATTATTAGATGCTACCAAGAATAAAGATGCATCTAGAGAAGTGTCAGAGATGTCTAAAGAGACATTCTCAGAGACTGATATAAAACCAAACACCCATCTGAGGTGTCATTATAGTCACTTGAACTTAAGATTTTGAATATATCATCATTAGTAAGGGAGAATTTGTGTCCTCATTGGCAAAGTTTTCAAGATTTGGAAACTAGTTAAAATGCCAACTTGATGAACTGAAATGTGGTATTGTTGCAATAAAGTCATTCGACGCTGTCTGATAAAATCCTTTTTATCTGTTGTAATGCTGCTGAAGAAAGATCAAAGTTAAGGCAAATTACATAGAAAAGGTATCAGTCTGCTTCTCAGCTGTATAGGAATGTAAAATTGTACTCGCGTGATACTAAGTTGTCTTCCTCAAAGGAAAATATATTTCTTTTGCTTGGGTAAAAGGAAATGGTGTCTGTAGGGTTGCCACCTTTTCAAATGCCCAAAGTGGGACATGTTCTGTAGAAATGTCAGATTTTCCAGGACAAAACATACCTACAGCCGTGCATAGTACAGAACTTTACTTTTTTGCACAAATAAAAGCTTATTCTAGTAACATTTGAATTGCTTATGCTACTTCACATAACATATAAAAGTTTCATATATAAAATAACTTGAATGCAACTATTAAAGAAAACGTAGGAAATATGTCTGTTGCCCTTAGCAGTAATCGGAGTACCTATATGCGACTCGCGAGGTTCAGTTTCTTGTACATTGTTGTACAGTCTGAAAATAGACAATGCTGGCAGCATATATCCATATGTGGAAGTCGTGATTTAATTTCAGATACCAACATCTAACTTAGCTTCAGTAGGTTGTCAAAGCCCTACTCTTTCTTTTCCTATTTTCTTTACAGAGAGGCCATTTTCTTGAGATGTGCATAGAGGCATTCAGGTTGTTAGAGGCAGTCAGAGCATAGCAGCAGATGGTTTATGTCATCTCAGTTGCTCATAAAAATGTACATAAAATTCTAGTACCTGCAGATTTTAGCAGTACAACTCCATATTTGTGTCTTACTTAGGTAAACAGGCTCTTGAAAGGTCTAGAGGAATAAAGATAAAGATGGTTGTGTGTATTGTTTAAAAATTATTAAAATGTTTATAAGAACAGCAAGTGGTCATGGGTCTGTTATGATACACTTTGAGATTTTGTGGGAGGTGATTTTATTGAAGTAAGTTATATAGGGGTTTGTGTACTCTCAAATAGGGTTGCTGTGTAACGCAGATAACACTCGCACTGATATACACACACACACACACACACACACACACACACACACACACACACACACACACAGTTTTTGTGTGGTTTTTTGGTGGAATTTTGTTGTCATTTTTCATTAAAGAAAGTTGGCAGTATTATCCAAGTTCGTGCGTTGAAAGATTTTATTTACTGCAGATTATCTGTTGACTGGTGTGTACTGTTGGAAACATTGCTTTATCATCTCCATAGTATTTGTACAAGGTTGTGTGTGTTTGAATTGAGGGGGGAGGTAGGGTAACTGAAAGATCTGTTATTATACTTATTGTGTAAGTTTGGCAATCTACATGTGTGTTTTACTAGTATGTTTATAATATTACTGTGGTAAACTAATATTTTTTTCTTTCTGAATTCTGAGGATGCTTCAGGATCTTTTAATAAAACTGGTGTAACAGTAAAGTAAGTTCCAAATCATTCACGAAAGGAGGTGGAGAAAAATAAACCTCATGGTGCTACACACCTCTGTTAGGGTGAGTGCAATTACATATTGCCCCGAAGTGCATTTCTGCCTCAAATGCCATTAGACACTTCCAGCAGTTATACATCTGATACATTATAAGCAATTAATATGTCTTCTCACAACCTCTGTTATCCTGTTCACAATGCCACTGATTGTAACGTTTGACCTTATAACAGTATGCTCCAGGGATCTCAGAATGCAGACTGACTTTCTTCAGGCCTGTACAGTAAGCACCTGTCTCTCCAAGAGAGTGGAGGGGAGGGGGGAGGGGGAACACGTTTGTAAACCGAGCCCGTTAAGTGAAGATGCTGCTGACAGCTGTGGAGCTGGAAGAATTTTATTCACAAGATAGTTTGTGTGTCATTCGAGTCTACCTCTGCAAGAGAATAATTTCCAGAGTGTCACACAGAGTAGCCCCAGGCCATTGACAGCTTTTGAAACAGGCAGTCTATTACATTTGATATATAATTAATAGTTTGTCTTAACTTCTTAAATGGATTGCATTATTTTAGTATGTGTATCAGCCAGCACTGTGTGTAAGCGGAGTGACAAGAAATCCTGATCATTGTATTATGATGCTTGAAATGAAAGAAGCCATTGTTATGAACACCCACACTTACTGAATAGAATGAGCAATATAGTGAAGCCACCCCCCCCCCCCAGTCAGTGTCAACAGCAGTCACTCCAGTTTTCAGTATCTGTGAGCTTGATTAAAAATATTTAAATGTGAAAAATATATATATATATATTTACTGTGTATCTTGTCTTTGATAAAGACTGCTGCAATGAAATTTGTCACATTTAATCTCCAGAGAATTACATTAAAACATCAGCTTGGTATTTGCAGTGGTGCACCTGAGTATCCATACTTTTTTCTGAGCTGCTCGGCTGAAACATTATTCAGTAATTCAGTTTCAGGTGCGTACAAAGTTGAATGCATCATTTTTTTCTCTCTCTCTTTTTTTATGTGATTATTCCTCTGTTTAGTATCTGAGTAAGTGGACAGATACTCTTCTACATTGTACTTATATAATATACATATATTTAATATGTGCAGGTATACATGTGCATGTGTCTGTGTGTATATATGTGTATGTATATATATATATATATATATATATATATATATGTGTGTGTGTGTATATATATATATATATATATATATATATATATATATATATATATATATATATATATATATATACCCCAGCACTAAAAAACTTAATGACTCCCTACTCCAATCTAAGCTGCCTTCACTCAGCAAACAGACTCCTTGTCCAAACAACTAAATCTCTCAACCTAGGTGGTGACGCGCTATTTGCCAACACCACTGGTAAAATATGGAACTCTCTCCCAAATAACATCACGCTTGCAACTTCTCTAAGTCAATTCAAAATAGTCTAAAACTCCACTTCAAGTCACACTGGCTATGTCCTTGCTCAAACCCAGACTAGCTCTGTGCCATTAACTAAAACATAAACAACTAGCTAAGATGATAAGTACTTTGTATACTGTGATAAAGAAATATGTATCCTGTCTAACTCTATGTCATTATACTGCCTACCGTCCTTGCTAATATGTTATTAATGTTACATTTGTAGTAATCTCAGAAATAGTAATGGCAGTCTTGTACTTGTATGTAAATAGCCTATGTTTTTGTTTAAGTTCTTTCAGCTCATTTACTGTACCTAATTATCAATGTAACTCTGTTGGAGCTTTTCTCCCCGGGCCTCCGCTGAAAAGGACATGTATCCAGTCGGACCATCCCAGTTAACAAATGTAAAATAAATAAATAAAATAAATAAAAATATATATATATATATATATATATAATATGTTCGTACACAAACATTAAACAAATTTACTTGTCAGGTGATCAGTAGAACAGTCAGCAAATACTGTTACTTGGATTCCCTATGCAGAAAAAACCCACAAACCTTCCATTTTCATTAAAAATAAAGAAATGTGCTGTTTCTGCAGAGGATAACCCTCCACACCCTGCACGTCTGTAAGTGCTAACTTTGAAATTTGCTTAACAGTAGGAAAGAGAGGACACTTTCATCTCCTCATTTCCCATGTTTTCACAAGAACACACAATTTTCTCTGTTGATTTGTCTCTAGGTCTACAAAAATACATTGCAGTTGACCAACTGGTAAATTGACAAAAGTAAGTGAATCCATGGTGTCTGTGTGTGTGTGTTTATAGATTTATATTTACAAGGTCGAGACAGAACCTGAGTACAGCGAGTCAAACATTAATTAGAACACTAATAGTTGGAATGCGGAAGACTGGCAGTATCGCATGTCTGTCTTTGCCCTCCTACCAGACTCATGTTAGCATTGTTCCTAGGTCCAGAGAGGTAAGGGGTTTGGGGATTTAAGATATTGTTTGGTTTTGTGTATCTTTGGCACTCTGTGTTTCGGTGTTCCATTTTATCCATTGCACTAGTCGAGTTTGTGTGTGTGTGTGTGTGTGTGTATACAGATCTATGTCAAAATAACAAATTACCATAATGTCGAGTTGCAAAACGGCAAGATGGAAACGACCAAAGTTTACATTCATGAAATTCCAGATTGTCATAAGTTTTCCCCGTGAAAAGTGTCAGTTGGCCAATGTGGTGAACTTTGCCCTTTTTTCCACGGTAGTGCGATGTCGGAGTTGGTATATTTTGTTGGGGGTGTGGGAAGCACAGCCCACTACATGGGGGATTTTATTTCCTTTGTTTTTTTTTAAGTTTTGTTGGCCGATTGTTTACTTACCAGGGAAAAATTTATGATGATCCATACGTTCGTGGATATAAACTCTTGCCGTTTCCATCTCACCATTTTGCAACTCGACGTTATGATAATTTGTTATTTTGACAAATTTGTTTGTACACATGCGTTATACAGCATACAGGATATTACTTGTAGGAAATATCTAATTGTAAGTAGCATTTCTTAATATGAAAAGTAAAAACTGCTAAATTTAACATTTCAGAGATAAATAAGTATAATAATAAGTAAGTTAATAAGTAATAATTTGCCTAGGCTGACAACTGTTCATGTTAAAAATACAGATGATACAGCCTTGATGGAAGCCGCCTCTGTTCTTGTTACCTAGCCTCAACAGATGGCTGTTTCCTTATATACATTATAAAATGTTCACATCACTTGCCACTCACCATGCACCACCTTAATAATGCCTGCTAACCCAGTCCTTACACCTTACCTTACAAAACCCTTTCCATAACACTGCCACTCTTCAGACAAATTAGGACTTAGTGTTACGGAAGGGTTTTGGTCTGTAGCTCACAAAAGGAAAGTGTTTTCCTCTTACAACCTTTCATAGTTTTGGTGTTAAGGGTTTTTGGTAATGTGAATGTGGGAAATATTTTTAGACATTGGCTAGAGAAATATCTGATTTGCAAACTTTAATGGTGACCCAGACCTTTCTCATTTCTCATAAGGACAGGTTTACTTTAAGAACTGATTGTTCTTTTGTGTCAAAAGTAGTTTCATTTCTCTGTCTTCTTTCCTGAACCTAAAAACAGAGGCAATAGTGTCCTGCATACTCTTATTGTCCACAAGCAACTCGTACTACATTAACAAAATGAGACACTAGCTTGTGAGCAGCTATTTATTTAATTTGATGTAAAGAAAAAAATGACAACTAGTATCCAAACAATTTCTGAATAGCTATCCCATTCAATGGACATCTGTACACACTTTCACAAAATGTTACAAGACTGACATTTTACAGGGCCAGAACAGGATTTGCTAGAAATTATTTCCAGAGGGTTCTGGCCTCTGATCCCCATCCTCCTCCTCCTTGCTGTATACGTTTAGGCAGTTGTCTGACTTAGCTATATAGTACTGTAACAGTTATGTAATGTAGAACATATTATGTATATGTAAGTAAACTTACATAGACAGGAGATGAGTGAATACAACACTTGTGCAGTACTTCAGCCCTCCCCCATCTTATTTCTTTTTTTTCTCCTTTCAGTTTATAATTTTGGCTAAAGTGGGGTTCTTTTTACTCATGACCCACATTTTTTTATTAATACATACATTTCCAAATTGGCACCTACCCAAGCTGCATACATTTTTTAGCCTCCTTTTTTCAGAGGCATGAAAGCTCTGAATTTTGGTTGCCCATATGACTAATTCTATACCAGCACCCTGTTGAGCCTTCTCAAACTTAAGGTAGATGCGGAAAGCACCCAAAACCTTTTGTAACCTGAACTGATGTCTAATACTTGTCAAGATATGCCCCAACATAACAGTGATCTGTTCAAACATCTTCTGCTGTGGTAAGTTTACTTACATAACTGTGCTTCATGTTTTTGATGACTGTTTCCTGGTGCCCATGTTTTTCCTCCTATGGGGTTTCATTGGTAGTCTTTTGCCCATTTTTTCATTCTGAGGACAAGACTGAGTCCCATCAGAAGATGGTTTAAAGATTAATTTAGGAAACTGGGATGTCCTATTATTCACACGCTGCTGTATCCATAACATAAGGGAGTCTGCCTCTGGTCGACTCATGTACGAAGATAGATGCAACTGCGAAGGTGCATGTGACGTCCGTGTCTCTCGGCGGATGTCGTTCATAAACAGACATCGGGTACAAAACGGACATCAGCATGCACCTACCTCAGAATTTTTCTGCCGCCTGTGTGACTGCCAGCTTCAGTCATCGCTGTTTGGAAAAGTGACTTCATGTTTTCCGACTTCTGATTAGTACCCCACAGGGGATTTTGACTATTTTTTGCTACTGTGTTTTGAGATTCATGTCAGGTGGAAAGGGCAAGTGTAGGCATGGAAGGCAGATTCTACATAAAGACTCGCATGAGCTCTGCTTGTTTTGTTTAGGCCAAGACCACGACCACACTTCTTGTGAAGTCTGTCAGGCCTTCATCCCCAAAACCCTAAGGAGTCATCTGGCCACGTTAAAACTTTACTTAGAGAACCAGCAACTGAAACATCTGACCAAAGACATGGATCCTACATTGGGTACCTCATAAGAGCCGCCCACTAAGAAGGCCAAAAAATCGCAGCCTGAAATTTCTGCTGCACCCTTTCTTCCAGCTGTACCTGTCGAGGCTGGTGAAGGCCCAGAGTCCAAGCTAGAATCTACAGATCTTCCTTTGGTGGGTTACCCAGGAGGAGGCTGTCAAAGAAGCCACTGGCACATCCCAGAGGAAGTCGCAGGCAATCTGACTCAGGCGCCGGGAGGGACCTAGGCTCACCATTTCTGAGAGTCCACGTGGGGTTTCTCAAACTGTAGTGTGAAAGGATGTTACCTCGGGTGTTGTGGAGTGCCACTCGGCATCCGTCCCTCCATCTCTGCATCACATCAAAAGACAAAGCATATTGTTCCTGCTCCGATGCCTGCACCCTCCAACCAGGCACCTGACTGGCAGGCCTTTACTCAAGGTCTTCTGAATGCATTCCTTGCCTTACGGCAGGCCTCTGCTCCGGCCCAGGCCCCCTACTGTGTCTACCCCTAATGGTAAACAAGTTAGTGATGTTTCCTGTGAAGAAGAGGATTCATCAGGGGAAGAATCCCTTACTTACACTTCACAAACTGCATCCCCTCTGGGGTACACTTCCCCAGAGGAGTCGTCCAATGGCACAGATTCCCCAGGGGAAGACATTACCTTTGGGGAAACTATTGTACAGATGAAAAACTTTTTCAAGTGGGACTGCAGCCAGGTCACTGAGACTCAAAAGATGTATTATGACCTTTTACAAATGGAGTCCCCTAACCCATCTGCAGTCCCTCCAGTGCATCCTTCCTACTTGGATGCTTTTCTTGTTGCCTCAAAAAATCCAGATTCCCAACCACTTGCACCTAAGAACACAGGTTTTACAAAGTCCCTGATGATGCTAATTTTCATTTCAAGGCTCCTTCTGCAGATCCTTCAACTATTTCTGTTTCTGCAGATAAAACCTCCAAGTTACTCCCTTCCACCTCCTTCCTTCCTTCTGACAGGGAGAGCAGATTAATGGAGTGCCTAGGCAAAAAAGTCTACACATCTGCTACTTTAGCAGTGAGAGCTATTAACTACCAGACTCACATGGCCAAATACTCACTGGCCCTTTTTTCTGATGTTGCTAAACAATTTGGTGACCTCCCTGACTCTCCAGCTAAGGCAAAAATCTCTAGCCTCTTGAATTCCTGCACTCAGGTAACTAAGCAGTAAATCAAGTGCAGTTATGATGCAGTAGAGGCCTCATCTAGAGCTGCAGCCTCTGGGTCTGTCATCAGGAGATACTCCTAGCTAAGGTTGCAGCTTCCCCCTGATGACATTAAGTCTAAACTCTTGCTTCAGCAGCTGCTGAACTTTTCAAGGAGAAGGGTTTTGTCTTCCCGGTTCCTCGCTTTCAAAGGAATTATCCAGCCAAAACCTCCTTTGTGAGAAGGCCTGCCAGACAAATGCCACCTAAACGCAAAAAAGATACCAGGAAACAGACTTTCTCTAGTTCTGTTTCATCTACTGCCATTCCCAAACAGCCCTTTCAGGCTAATCATGGTAGCCTGTGACTACCAGGCATTGAATCTACACACCCCTCTTTCCATGCATCTCTCCCTGTCCTACCCTGCTTAGAAACAGGTTAGCCAGGACTCTTGAGTCCCCTCAATCATAAAACAGGGATACTTCATGGTATGGGAAACCAGACCCACTCTCAAAGGCATTCCACAATCCCCTCGAGACCAACTGGCTTCCTTTTCACCTGTTCTGCAGGACCTCCTCTCTCAGGGCACCATTCAAAAGGTACCTCCTCATTTAAGAGGAAAGGGATTTTATTCCAGAATGTTCCTGTTTCCCAGTAAAGAAGGCCGCTGGGACCAATCTTGGATTTGTCCCATCTCAACACCTTCCTTTAAGTATCCTCCTTTCAGATGCTCACTCTTCCTACTCTTCTCCCCCTAATCCTTCCTCAGGCATTCTTGGTATCCTTAGACATAAAGGACATCTACTTGCATATCCCAATCCATCCCTTCTTCAGGAAATTCCTTTGTTTCTCAGTGGGTTCTTCATACTTTCAGTCCTGTGCTTTGCCATTTGGTTTCTCTACAGCCCCAAGAGTGTTCACAAAGTGCCTAGCCCCACTCATTACCTTTGCCAGAACTAGGAAGATCCAACTTTTACACTGTCTGGATGATATCTTGATACAGGCTCTGTTGGTTCAACTGGTCTTACAACTCAAGGACTTCACTATTTCACTCTTGAAAAGTCTGGGGTTCACCATAAACCTCCAAAAATCATCCCTGATACCATCCCAGGATCTTGTGTTCTTGGGATGCAGGATCCTAAATTAAAACATGATGGTCTGTCTTCCTCCAGACAAGATTTTGTTGCACACTTCTTATTTCAAGGGGATACACCCTCTCAAAGCCCTGTTGGCCAGGGAGTTTCTCAGGTTCCTGGGATTCATGGCCTCCACCATCACCATGGTACCCCTTGCTAAACTTCACATGAGGAAATTCTACTTGACAACAGTCTGGAAAGAACAGCAGAACCCCCTGGAGTTCATGGTTCCCATGCTACCATGCCTTTCCAGGGAATTGAATTGGTGGATAGCCCAGATTAAGGTCAACCCAGGCCTGCCCCTACAACCCCTGCCCCCTAACCAGGACCTGTTCACAGATGCTTCAGACACAGGTTGAGGAGCAACCTTTGGAGAATGGAAAGTGAGAAACTTGTAGAACCTGACACAACATGGAGCACATCAATATCAAGGAGATGAGAGCCTTGATATTAGCCCTAGAAATTTTCAAGGATCGTCTCCTGCCAGGGGCTCTGAGGTGGTACACAGACAATACCACTGTGCTGTAGTACATCAACAAATTGGGGGGGGGGGTCACGGTCCTACCTCCTGTGCAGGTTGGCTCTGCAGGTGTAGGAAATCGCCTTAGAGAGACAAGTCAGCATCCTGGCTGCTTACATACCTTCAGCAGAGAATGTGATGGCAGATACTCTAAGCAGGACCATGACCCAATCACACGAATGGATGCTAAACAGGGATGTGTTCCTGGACCTGGTTCATCGATGGAGTATTGTGGATGTGGATCTGTTTGCCTCCCCCATGAACAGACAGCTTCCAATCTTCTGCTCCAGGGTACCATATCCCGAAGCATGGAGGCTGGATGCTGTTTCATTCCCTTAGAAGTGGATGTACATTTATGCATTCCCCCTTCCCACTCATACACAAAATTCTGCTGAAGATTCAGAGAGAACAGCCACAAATCTTGTTGGTGACCCATTATTGGCTAAGGCAGCATTGGTTCCCCCTATTACATCATCTAGCCAAGGGCAGTCACCACAAGTTACCCCACTAGATGGACCTGCTCACACAGGAGAAGGGAACGCTCATACACCCCCAACTGTCCACACCGAACCTTACATTATGGGTGATAGGGCTTCCCTTCTGACACCTATACACAAAGGACGTGCTTCAGGTTCTGCATGAGGCCAGAAAACCAGTTACCAGAAAATCATATCTAAGTGGAAGAGGTTTTCTGTTTGGTGTCAGAAACAAAATTTACAACCACTGGCAGTAGAACCTCCAGTGGTTTTGTCTTACCTGTGTGAATTGATGAACTCTGGCTTGTTTTACTCATCACTTAAGGCCCACTTATCTGCCATCTCAGCAAACCTTCCTCTCATCCCTCCTCTGGCTTCTAGGCTAGAAGTTAAGCTGTTTCTGAAGGGGGTTCTGTACCTTAGACCTCCAAAGAGGCCCATTCCTCCTCCTTGGGATCTAAATTTTGTTCTGGAAAAGTTGACACTACCACCCTTTGAGCCACCCAAGAACTGTTCTCTCCAGTACTGTTACTGCTGTTTGCCGAAACAGTCATTCCACCCTTTTGGCTCATTGCCTGAGATTTGACATTAGAGAGTGTTCTTGGTGTTAGATGTAATGCCTGTGTGCTTACTGTATCAGTTGATATGTTAGATGACTTTCTTTATGGGTCAGGAATACCCTTCTACTATCCTACTGTGGCTTGGCAAGTCCATTCAGCTATATTCAGCTGTTGGAGCTCAATTTAAATTGAGTGAGTAATTACTAATACAGCACTTACTAACAAAGGGAAGGCAGCACCAAACCTTCATTAACTGTAGAATGTTGTTTGTCAATAACTTATCATTTGGATTCAGAAACATGCCTTCTGCAATTATATAAAGGCTATTGCAGAGATGCCAAGGTGTGCATTGCAGCCCAAAGGTAATTTCGAATTTAAGTAGTAATAATCTCTCATCCTAGACTGAAACCCACTCGAGGAAATGACAGGCTTGGCATTGAGAGAGTGGTTTAAACAATTGCAGCCAGAAATGTTGCAAAGACAACTACCAAACAATTAACATGTATGTGCCTAAGCACGTGCACATGCAGTACACTGTGATGCTACAAGAGTGCTGATGCCATGCTGCCTGGGCTTGTCCCAGGAACAGGTCAGTCACCATTATGACTGCCCTGCCAGTGGTAATGGTGATGGCAGTGCCAGGTTGTAGTGTGACTCTTCAAGCCACAAGAGGAGCATCTCCAGGTAGTCATTGGGGACAGCAAACTGCAGGTCCAGTAACTCCCACACCACTTCCCCTAACTCCTTTTGGGTGACAAATTTTGACTCAGTGGCAGTACTGTTGGAGGAAACAGTAGCACTCTGGTGATTGGCCACCATAGGCCATTGATGAACAGCCCCAGTTCAGAGCCCCTACCATTCCCAGCAGAGAGGCAGGCCTGGATTAAGATGGAGTGCTGGAGGGAGAAGGCCACGGCTTATGGCAAGGTGGGGACCTGTGCCATGTCACTGGCATAGCTGTAGTACCATAAATGGCTAGCAGTAAAGCAGCAAATATCAAATGCAGTATTAAAAAGAATAGCAACAAGGTGAGGGGAAAGACAAAAAAATGACATTAGTCGTATTAATATTTCAGATGACCACACAGACTGGTATATGCTGTTGTACAACACAGACACTTCTACTAGACCAGTTCAGATAACTTTGCCTAAATTCATAAACATGGATGTCCCCATTACAAGGATGTGTGTACAGTGTCACTATCCCCGTAGCCATGGTTGGCCTTGGCTGGATGAAGGCTACAGTGGTAGGCTGGGAATGTTGGATGTAATATGCTATGGGGTGCTTGTGGGCTAGTGGCCATGTGGACACACTGTAAGGGACATGTTCAAAGACATACTACGTGTGCTTCCACAATGGTAATACCTATTCAACACAATATCCCTACGGGGGTACTTTCCTGTATCACAGGCAGAAAAGCATTAGTGTCTAAAGCCAAAGCTATCAGCATGTATTTGCGAAGACAGTAATTTGGTACACAGAGGAAGCTTTACATGGCATTAAGGTAGGTGAAGGCTTCACCAACAGGAGTATTTGGTGGGATGACGCATGGGTAATGTGCTGCCAAGGGCCCCCCAGACCCCCACAGCCCTGGTATAGCCAGACCAGACCAGTGCACTGTGCTGGGATGTGGCACCCACTCTGCCTATTAGGCAGCATCAGGAAAATGGATATGTAGTGCTGAAAGAGCAAGCTGGTCATCTCCCTACAAGTTACCTCAGGTCTGGTATGAACATCTGGATTTTACATGTGGCTATGCAAAGTGGTACATATTTACAGAGGTTGTCATGTTGTGCAAACAGATGTTTGACTTATACATGTACAAATTGTAGCAATAGCTATAGATAAGCTGCAGTAATATAACTACATAGTAGATAACAGGACAGTAAATCATATTCACCCTTGTATGTAGAAAGTTCTCTGTTCTCGTCTTGTGCAGAAGGGTATTTTTCTGATATTTCTTCCTGAGCTGAATAACAAGAACAACAAATACACCAAACCCCAATTAAGTGTCTGGTTAGTCCCAATTTACCTATAAGGGAAATAACAGGGAGGTGATCAGCCTTACATGTTTACAGTACATCTAAGGAGCCCTCTCTCTCTCTCTGTCTGACCTGTTCTTTCCATCGGCAGTGGTTACTGTCTTTATAAGGTTGTGCCAGGCATCCAGTTTATATGCGGGACCTTCAGACGAGTTCCCAGTAAGGCACTCTTAGTGGTCCCTATGCAGCAACTAATGAAAGATCCTTCTTACTTTAGGGCATCACTGGAGAGCTGTGCCACCATCAGTACCTTGGAAGCCATGCCCATTTATCTAGTCACAACCTCAAGAGCTATGGTAGCCATCTTTATAATAAAAAGGTCCCATAATACACACATACCACTATTTTATACCAGCCACCAAACCATAGAACATTGGTCTTGCTTACTGTGACCCAATGCATCTTTAATTGAGTAGAGGTGTATCATGTGTGACTTTCCAACATCTTTGCAGTAGCAAGTTATTATCGTGCCTGAAGGTAGTAAACACCACAAAGGTATATTCTTCCATGCAGAGAATGACATCCTACTATGGACCTTCCATGAGCATGGTCAGCGGATGATTCATCATGCATGGTTCCCTTCAAATTGTCTATAGTATGATCCCACTTATTCTCATTAGGGGTAATGTATAGTTATCGACCATGGAATGGCTAAGGCCGATGTATAACCAAATGGGATATGTTATTTCAAGAAGAAAAAGGGAACTTGACTAGGCTTAAAATGGCCCAAAGGGCAGCTAGTCTAGTACTCACCCATGAAACTATGACCGAGCCTTTCATGCATGTGTCTGGAAGGACATTATAGATGACGTCAGAGCTGTTGGTAGCCAGAACTGGAAATATGAGCAAGTCCAAAGAAGAGCTACCAGTATAATTGGTGCAGTATGCAGTAAGGCAGCCTGGGACAGCAGCAGAGGATCATGGGAGGACGATCCACTGACAGAACCACCTGTGATAGTCATGGCAGAGTTCCCTGCATCTCTGCATGGATATCTAGACAGCTGTCACATCCATAATTGAATGATAGACATCAGTGCTGAGTTGCATTCAACACAGCGAATATCTATCACTGATGCCCCAGGTATGTCTGAACACGGGTTACTTATCTTCATTACTAGTGCAGTGCTAGGTGGTACAACATACAAACATGATTTATTTGTTTTGCAGGGACATCAGAACTACAAATCCAAAGGCTGCTTGCCCAAGGTATGCTAAACATTAGTTCTCTATAGCATTCTTTTATAGGTGAGTAATTTCACTGGGCTATATGTGCTGGTGAAGGGTTCTTTCTTAGTTTAGGTAATGTTTTTTTTCTTGGTGTTTTCCACGGTTGCTGCATTATCAGGACCCACTAGAGTGCAACATATAGGTCTGCCTGATGCGTAACTGTCTGGTTCCAATGACAAAAGGCAGCCATAGTGTCAGTAGTAGGCTCAGGTAATGGGATTCCCACATTTACACCCATTTCCACGGACACAGCAGCTGTACCTGTGCAACCTGCCCCCACCAAACCTAGGATGACACCCATGGGCATGAAGATGCCAACATATCAACCCAGGTTGTGGCTTCATGACTAGTGGCACAGTTCCCACTCTCCCTTTGGTTGCTGCTAGCTCCTCTGAGCAAGATAATGACCTCAGTGGTCAGTATGGTGGTGGCCGAACAACCATGGGTACCACCTGTCTCCTGAGCAGAGTGCCTCTATGGCTGCTACTCGGTGTTTGTACACTGCCATAATACAGACATAAGTAGATACCAGTGCAGAGACAACTCCTTGCTGCAGCAGCTGGAAGGGCACTTTCAGTGCTTTTGTCAGCACCCAAGCAAGTCTATATAGCATCCAGCCAAGATAATATTATCTCCTCTGCTGATTGCATCCCCTCGATCAGCCTTTGTAAATTTCAATCTGTAAGTCAGCTTCTTGTGAAATAATTACTTCTGATTGTGCTAACTCCTCATCCACAGCACTTGTAATATCCATGTAAGGTTATATTTCAGCTACTGCATCCTTTTCTCCATCTAGTAGCAATGAGCAGTCATACTCCTCAGTGGCTCACCCTTTTTATGTTACAACACCCCAACCCCACCTACAGAAAAAGAGTAGGGTTTTTTATTACAAAGTCATCAAAAATAAATAAGATCCATTAGTAAAATAAATCACTCCAGCTTATAAAAGTGAAATAATCATAAAAGAAAAAAATAAACAATAATAAATATTTATTATTTATTTATTTTTATTTTATATTTGTTAACCGGGCTAGTCTAGCTGGATACATATCCTTTTTCAGTAGAGGCCCGAGGAGAAAAGCTCGAACATACATGGTAAATCACAAGTTGAAAAAAAAACAAGTTATAAAAAATACAGGTTATAAAAAATACAAGATTATAAAAAAGTATAATCAAGTTGATGTGTTACATTTACAAGATTAGTATAAAAGTATGATTTTATATAGAAGAATTATGGGACAAAGATAGATCGGTTGGTATACATAGCTGAGATATGTTAAATACTAATAGTATATATACAAATTCAAGAGTCACCCGCTAATAATTTGGGTAAAGAGGATTCCAAGATCAGTATTTGGGAGAAAGAAAGAAGGGGATAGTGATCTGGATAGATTTGATAAGAAAGTTAGATGTGTTAGTTTAGTCAGGTTCAGGACATGGGCATAGCCATTGTGTCTTGAGATACTCTTTCAGGTTGCTTTTGAACTGGTTATGAGAGGTAGTATTTCTAAGGTTGTTTGGGAGGGAGTTCCATGGTTTGCCAATGGAGTTGGCAAAGAGGGCATCACCTCCAGAATTATTTGCTTTAATGGTTCGGATCTGGGTGCTGTTGGATGATCTGAGACTATTTAGGTTAGTGTATGGGATCAATATGCTAGACAGAGATGGGGTTCTGTCTGGTTGATTAATTATTTTACATGCTTCAGTGAGTTGGTTGAGTTTGAGAAGGTTTGGCAGTTCCAACCAGCTCAGGTTATGACAGTGATGGGTGCGATATGGAGAACCTGCTATGAATCTGGCAATGTGGTTATAGGCCAGAGAGAGCATGTTTAGTTCACGCTTATTGAGGAAAGAAAGGACTGGGGAGGCATAGAGGAGGGTAAATAATTCATCCCCCTACTTTTTAGTAATTCTGCCATGCTTTTATCTATAACGAAAATGTTAGTAAATGCGTAACTTCTATCAAACCACATATCTTATCATATAATAATACTTCTTTGTATGTTGCTGACGATAAGAACCAAATAAAGAAAATTACTCTTTTCTTCCCCCTCAACATGTGCATCCCATGTAATCCCATTGTCTCCAGTTCTTATAACAGGCATTGGTATGTTTTTTATTTTCTCAAGTGAGAATTCCTTGTATAATATCCTCCAAAATTTTAAACTCTAGTACATTTTCATCATTGTAAGATAAACTTTATTGTACACGGTCAACATTCCATACATCCAGTGTTCAATCCACATGCATGGCACACCTCAGTCATAGTCTCCAGTGTGAAATCCATGTGCGTGGCCCACCTCAGTCTTAGTCTCCAGTGTGGAATCCACATGCATGGCCCACCTTACTCTTTGTCCCCAGTTTGCAATCCACATACATGGCCCACCTCAGTCATAGTCTCCAGTGTGCAATCCACATGCATGGCCCACCTCAGTCTTAGTCTCCAGTGTGCAATCCATGTGCATGGCACACCTCAGCCTTAGTCTCCAGTGTGAAATCCACATGCATGGCCCACCTCAGCCTTAGTCTCCAGTGTGAAATCCACATGCATGGCCCACCTCAGCCTTAGTCTCCAGTGTGAAATCCATGTGCATGGCACTCCTCAGCCTTAGTCTCCAGTGTGAAATCCATGTGCATGGCACATATCTGTCTTAGTCTCCGGTGTGCAATCCACATGCATGGCACACCTCAGCCTTAGTCTCCGGTGTGCAATCCACATGCATGTTCCACCTCTGTCTTAGTCTGTAGTAGTTGGCCGTTATCTTGTATGATCCTTGATTGCCCACACTATCAATTTTCCATAGAGGATCCAAGCTAAAACTAAGCATTACATATATTTGATTCACATAAGCTGTGTCATATTTGTGATTATGCAAAATCCCAGCTGTTTTCATCATTCTCTTGTCCAGATAAGTTATATTCAGTAATGCTAAACATCTTAGAAAAAGATAAAATGGACGAAATAAACTATTTATTTAAATATCCAGTATCTCCCTGATGGAGATGCAGTGTGTTCTGTAGATCCACCCTATTCCTATTTCAGTCTTTGTTCTTTCTTGGCTGTTTTTGTTCCTTTTTTGCTATATTGCTTTTGGAATCTCCCGTTTTTTATTGTGTGCTAGTGTTATTTATGTTCATTTTTTTGGCTATTTGAGGCCCAAGCAAGCTCCCATTTAGTCCACTTTGCATTTAAGAGCCGACCCCTCCCTTTTCTGATCATGTTTTAGTTCCTTCCCTTCATACATAATGGTCTTAACTTCATAACTTGCAGGTATATTTCAGATATTCCATTTTCTGGTTTTAGCTTTTATAGCTACCAATATTTCAGACCTGCTCGGTATCACCTCATTAGTTAAAGGCACATGTTCTCCTATTATCTTATCAGTTGCACCCTGTAATCCCTGTTTAAAGGCATTTAGTTCCTCACACTCCCAGGAGATATGTTCCCAGTCCCCCTTATACCTTATGTGCATCTCCAACATGTCCCATCAGCATGCGGAGGCCTGTGATGGATTCTCGCTGGCACATAGAAGTATCTGTGGAGACACCACCTTGCCAGTATTCCAAACTTCCTAGATTTTGCTGCATATCTTAAGATGTTGGGAGTTGATGTAATAGTTAAGGTGTTTAACTCATAAACATTAGGTACAGGATTTGATTCTCACCTTTGACAGGGAAATATGCTATGCTTATGGCCCACAAAGGGCAGCTAGCCTAGTACTTACCTATGAACCTGTGTTACATATTCATACCCATTGCTGTGCTGGAATCTGACGATCAGTTCTTCTGCTCTTGTGTTATCTGAATGTAGCCAAGTTCTAGTCTGCCTTTATTTGCTGTGCTTATTAAATGTTTTTTTTAAAACAAGAAACATTTTTTTATTAAATTATCACTTATGACATGGGCAGTCATACATTTATATAAATGAAAACAAACCATATTGACATATTTCAGTTGCAAACATTGTACATAACTTATAATATATCCAGTCATTGTCAGTCAAACATTACATAGCTCATTAAAACCTGCCTTCTTTTAAACCTCATTCCTCATCCAGAATGTTATTCTCCACGTATTGTTCCCACAATTCCCATTTTTCTGTGTAATCTACTCCTACCCTTTTCTAAGGATCACATTTCCAGTTGTTTTATGTCTGTTACTATATTCAGTACTTCTAGCACAGTTGGTGTAGACTTTGATTTCCATTTTCTAGTAATTGTTTTTTCAACAGCCACCATAATTAGACTCAGCAAGGCCTTACCATGTCTGAGAAATTCCTATCCTTACCATAACTCAAAAAAGTCATTTTCTTAGTTATACCAATTTGCTCACCCAGTATTTCTGATAGATTAGTCACAGGGAACTTTTACAGTCTGCTAACTCATTACAAAAATATGGGAAAACTTCTTTGGATTCTACTCTCAAGCCCTGACGTGGCCTCTATTATGTATTTTATCAGTTCTGGAGTGTGTTATATTTCCCTGTTTTTTGCAAAAAATCTCATTTCCAGCTGTCACTAGACCCACATATGTTTAATATATCTCTTTTCTGTAACTCAGACTTCTCTTTAGCCTCTTCACACATAAGTGTCTTATCCTTTCTTAGAATTTCCTCCCGAAAACAAGTTCTTCTCTCAGATGTTCTTCATATTGATTACTGCTGCAGTAGCCTTAGCTATATCTGTTATATCCTGCCAAGGATATAACAGACAGACAGCTTCCAAAGCTTCAGGGTACCTTCCACGTGTGCAAACTGTCAAGCAGCTCAAGATGAGCTGACTAAAAGACAAGTTTGGGCGCAAAGCCCTTCAGAGTTTCCTGACACTGAAGAGTATGCTCCTCTGAGGTTTCAAGGATTGTCAGTTGGCTTGTGCTTTCTTTGCTGGACAGATAAGTTCCCTTTGGAGAACAACAAACTGCCCTTGTCTTACATTTGTGGGAGTTCTGTTACTCTCATCTTCAGGAAAGTTATTTTAAATTTAGGAGTGTTGTCGTTTACTGGACTGTCTCTAGACTGTAATGTACTTTTAAATGGAACACTCATTTTTTCTGTCAGTTTTAAAGTAGTGTAAACTAACTGATAACATGTTTTTTGTGGAGCAGTTGTGTTTAATTTTCCATTGTGGGTCTGCCATACTGCTATAGTGCTTGAAAGTTCTTTTTATTGTGTTTAGTTTTGTAGACTGGTAGTTTTACCAGCAATTCCTGCCCCTCTTCCCTGAAGAAAGAGGCACCGTTTTTGGCTTTACCATGGAACAGATTGTTGGTCCCATGGTCAGTCCTTCTTCCTGCCACAGAAAGTAGTAGTTAAGCAAACAGCCTTTGCTACCACAACAGGCTAGCAGTTTGCCTCAGCCTAAGGTGGATGACTACTGTGGCCATTTGTTGCACCTCAGCCAACTCATCTTTTACACTGAATCCCTCTGGTAGAGCACCTGCAGCCATTATGGACTGGGGTTAGCCACTTCCAGAGTCCCCTCAGTGGGCAAGGGAGAGCCACTGTTGTTGTCCTGGGAGACAGAATAGGGAGGGCTTCACTGTTGTCTCAGAATGCTGTGGCCATCCCTGGAGAAGCAGTGGCTGCCATTAGTAACACTGTTGGCCCCATCTTTCCTGTAAAAAAGAAACAGAAAACCAAGCATATGTCTGCTTCTCAAATTTGTTGAGACTGGAGTAGTTACTGGGACTGGCTCAGGGTTTGTTTCAGGTGGAGTAGTTTACTGGGACTGGCTCAGGGTTTGTTTCAGGTGGAGCAGTTTACTGGGACTGGCTCAGGGTTTGTTTCAGGTGGAGCAGTTTACTGGGACTGGCTCAGGGTTTGTTTCAGGTGGAGCAGTTTACTGGGACTGGCTCAGGATTTGTTTTAGGTGGAGCAGTTTACTGGGACTGGCTCAGGGTTTGTTTCAGGTGGAGCAGTTTACTGGGACTGGCTCAGGGTTTGTTTCAGGTGGAGTAGTTTACTGGGACTGGCTCAGGGTTTGTTTCAGGTGGAGCAGTTTACTGGGACTGGCTCAGGGTTTGTTTCAGGTGGAGCAGTTTACTGGGACTGGCTCAGGGTTTGTTTCAGGTGGAGCAGTTTACTGGGACTGGCTCAGGGTTTGTTTCAGGTGGAGCAGTTTACTGGGACTGGCTCAGGGTTTGTTTCAGGTGGAGTAGTTTACTGGGACTGGCTCAGGGTTTGTTTCAGGTGGAGTAGTTTACTGGGACTGGCTCAGGGTTTGTTTCAGGTGGAGTAGTTTACTGGGACTGGCTCAGGGTTTGTTTCAGGTGGAGCAGTTTACTGGGACTGGCTCAGGGTTTGTTTCAGGTGGAGTAGTTTACTGGGACTGGCTCATGGTTTGTTTCAGGTGGAGCAGTTTACTGGGACTGGCTCAGGGTTTGTTTCAGGTGGAGCAGTTTACTGGGACTGGCACATGGTTTGTTTCAGGTGGAGCAGTTTACTGGGACTGGCTCAGGGTTTGTTTCAGGTGGAGCAGTTTACTGGGACTGGCTCAGGGTTTGTTTCAGATGGAGTAGTTTACTGGGACTGGCTCAGGGTTTGTTTCAGTTGGAGTAGTGTACTGGGACTGGCTCAGGGTTTGTTTCAGGTGGAGTAGTTTACTGGGACTGGCTCAGGGTTTGTTTCAGGTGGAGCAGTTTACTGGGACTGGCTCAGGGTTTGTTTCAGGTGGAGCAGTTTACTGGGGACTGGCTCAGGGTTTGTTTCAGGTGGGGCAGTTTACTCGGACTGGCTCAGGGTTTGTTTCAGGTATTGATCCTTCTTGTAGTCTAGTTTCTGCTGAAAGAATGAGAGCTGCCTCTTTCCTGAAGAGACTTAAGATTCTGAATCTGAAAAAGATGCAGGGATTGATTTGGGTTTTTGTTCTCAGATTTCTGGTTCAGTCTCAGAGGAGTGCCCAGTTTCTGATTTGTCCTGTGGGGGGGTTCTCTTTCTGCAAGACTATTGCTAGAATATACTGTTTCCAGTGGGAGAACACTGTGGTTTTACAGTCCCTCAGAAATACTACGAGTTGTTACAGAAGGATTTTCCAAAACATATACCCATTCCTCCTGTCCTGTCTCCTTTAGAGGATGTGTCTCTTACTGCCTGCAGTTTACCTGATAGTCAGACAGCTGTCCCTAAAAAGGCAGATATGATGTATAAAGTTCTTGAGTCTTTTTAAGTTTTTATACACTGTTCCCAAACCTGACCCAGCAGCTATCAATTTAGTTGATCCCACTGCTGCTAAGTACTTAGTTAATTCCAATCCTACTCTTTCTAATAAGGATGGAAAAATTATTGATGGGTATGGGGGAAAAGTGTATACTTTTGCAACTTTGAATTTCAGAATTTTAAATTGTCAGGCTCACGTGCTAAAGTTTGTTGTGACATATTGTGAAAGTATTCTAAAGACAACCACAAAGCATTCTATAGCTATGTCAAGAATCTCAATGGCAACACTCAGATCTGCTCTGAGTTACAGCACAATGGCACAACAGAACCAACTGATATTGCCAGCATCCTGGCAGATAGGTTCAGTGCTAACTTTACCCCCCTCTCACCCCCTAAAGGGCCCATCTCTATACTGGAAGAATGCAAAGTTCCTGTAATCACGGCTGCACAGGTAAAAAACACATTCTCCAAAACCAAGAACACAGTGTCCATGGGACCTAACAACATCCCAGTCTGCATTCTACATGAGCTGCAGAATGAACTGGCACCCCACCTAAGCACCATGTTCAATCATAGCCTCACCTCAGGCTTTGTGCCCACTGAATGGAGCACAGTGACGGTTATCCAACTCCACAAAGGGGGTGCCACCATGGACCCCGGGAATTACCGCCCCGTTAGTCTAACAAGCCTGGTCTGCAAGGCCATGGAACATATCATCATGGATCTTGTAAACAAAGACATTGGTAATCTCCAAACTCTGGACCCCACCCAGGTCGGGTTTGTAAAAGGCAGATCATGTCTCCTAAACCTGATAGACTTCTTTGAAGCAGTCACCAAAGCCGTAGACGAGGGTAAGGTGGTTCACACAGTCTAGCTAGATCTCGCCAAGGCTTTTGACACCATCCCCCACTCTGGAATTATAGATAAACTCACTAAACTAGGTATAAATCGCTATGTCACAAGATGGGTTGCCAACTGGCTCTCTGACAGAACCCACACTCTGAAAGTAGCAGACTCCAAATCCGAATTCAGACCAGTGACAAGTGGAACCACAGGGTTCAGTCTTGGGTCCTCTTCTGTTTGGTATCTACTTTTCTAAAGTACAAACTCCTAACAATGTTGACATCCTTCAAAAGGACCTCACTGAGACAGATGCCTGGTGTCAAAGCCATGGCCTCAAACTCAATGCCAAAAAGTGCATTGTCATCCCCTTTGGCAAAAACTCTGTACCTATGAACTACCACATAGGAGGTAGTCTACTTAAAAGTGTGATACGAGACCTTGAGACACAGGTGGACAGTAGTCTCTCCTTTGATAATCACATCACCACAGTAGTCAGGAAATCCTTCTACGTGGCACACCTCATCACAAAAGGTTTCTCATCCAGGAAAAAAGAGGTTATTGTTCCCCTCTACTCATCACTCATTAGACCCATTATAGAGTACAACGCCCCTTTTGGTATGTACCTCACAAGACATCTACAACAACTGGAAAGGCTGCAGAAATACCTCACAAAGAGGATTACCAGCCTCAAACAGATGTCCTATGCAGACAGTCTCAAAAAAACTTCAGCATTACTCCGTCGCATATCGCCTACTCAGAGGTGATCTCTGCCTAACATGCAAAACTATGTCAAACCCAGAGCTGTTGGACATGCTCCACTTAAAGAAATCCCAATCCCTCTGAGCTACACACTCTAGGGACCTAAACCTTGTCACCACAATAAACAGAACATACTGGAGGGATAGATTCCTGTTCCAGAGACTCCCCATACTCTGGAACAAACTACCTATCTATATCAAACAAAGTTCCTCATTAGCACTCTTCAAGAAAAATCTTGATGATTGGATGGGAAATAGGAAATTCACCCCAGGGATCACCTCTGTGGTTCTGCTCGACAGGGGCACAGGAAAATAATTTTCTTGGATGGCGAAAGCCAGGGTACCATTTTGGCTAGGCTTATATAGGCCTTAGGGCCAAAAGCCTAGTACCTATCTATGAACCTATGAATGTTTTATCTACAGCTCCTTCTTGTAAAGAAAAAACTGCATTAAATAACTTAGTTTCTTCTGTTGAATGGGTCACTACTCATTGTTTGTAGTGTGCGTGTGTATATGTGTAGACTCTTGATATTTCTTCCAGGGCTATGACCACTGCTATTTTTTTAAGGAGGTTTGCTTGGTTGCATTTTCAGAACATCTCAGATGATTTAAAAAAAGATATGTTAAATTCTTACTTGGATAGAGATTTAGTGTTTGACCCGTCAGCTACAGAGGTGATCAAAAAGTGCGATGAAAGGTGCAAGCTGATCCAGAGAATCTTAAAATTTTTCAGTCCTCTTTCATTGTCCAAAGGATTTTCCTTCTCTTCATCCAAAAAAAAACACAGATTAAACAATCTCAATAGAACTCAGGTAAATAGACGTTTAAGAAGTAGTGGCAAGGGGGTTCCAAAAAGAAGTCCCAAACTTTCCAGAACCAAGGACAATCTAACTCGAGACCTTGTGACCAACTTCCACCCTGGGCCCTTTTCTTTTCAGAAAGTCTGAATCTCCATTTACTCTTTGGCGCCAGACTGTTTCAGACAAATATGTTCTGAAAATTATTCAACAGGGTTACTGATGGCAGCTGGAAGAAAGTCCTCCTTTCCAGGGGGGGTCATTTCTCATCTTTCAGATCAGACTCTTGTTTCCACCTGTTCTTCATTGCATGCTGTCCCAAGGAATGATAGAACTAGTCCCTCTTTCCCAGGTGGGGAAGGGTTTCACTCAAGGATGCTCTAGTGCCAAAGAAAGAAAATGCTTGCATACTAGTTCTGGATATTTCTTTCCTAAACTTGTTTGTGATCGTGCCAAATTCAAAATGATGTCACTTCACAATCTGTTACCTCTTCTGCCTTTTTCAAGTTTCCCGGTAACACTAGACTTAAAAGATGCTTATCATCTCATCCCTATTCATCCAGATCTTGGACATTTCTTAAGGCTTTATGTATCTAGATCACATTATCAGTTCTCTGCTTTACCCTTTGGACTGCCAGCTGCACCAAGACTGTTCACAAAGCTCCAATTATTACTCATTGCAGGCAACTTACGTATTTAGATGACTTGCTTATCTTTGCAGAGCCTCTTTCAAAATGTCAGGAGTGTGTCTGTCTCGGGTGTGAAATCTCTTGCACAAACTGGGATTCCAAGAAGCAATTCAAAAGTCTTTCTTGACTGCTTCACTCGGGATTGTGTTCTGGGATACCAAGTAAACACTCATTTCAAAGAGCTTTTCTTCCACAAGAAAAAAAAAATAGATCTTTTTTTTTTAAACAAGAAATATCTTTACTGAATTATCACTTATGACATAGGCAACCATATATTTATATAAATGAAAACAAACCATATTGTCATATTTTCAGTTGCAAACGTTATACATCACTTATAATCTTTACAGTCACTGTCAAACATTACATAGCGCATTTAAATCTTGCCTTCCCTTAAACCTCATTCCCCTTCAGAAACGTTGTTTTGCATGTATTGCTTGGGGTATAGAAATACCTATGCAAATCCTTCCAAGCAAAAATTCTAAACCTTCTAGACTTTGTTGATATATTTGGGAGTCATATATATCTGCCCATTGTTTCTTTGGAATTGCTCATCCTGTCTCTCTTCCCAATCATTTTTAACTGCCTGTGATTGATTGCCATAATTATCATGAGGTATTTTATATGCCTACTAATTACCCTTTTTTAACAACAGCTTGCGCTCTAGACTCTAGGATCCCCCTATTTCTTTCTGTTTGCTTATACTCTAATATCAATCTTTGATGAAGGCAATCTCTAGCTCGCAGTCCAAATTAATTCTCGGCCTGTTCCCATTCTGTTACTTTTCCCTCTCTAATTATTTGCTTCCAGTACCTTGGTTCCTTTGACAGTTTTCTCCAATAAATGCCAGCCCCCTCCTGTCTAGTCTTTCTACCCCTAATTGCAGTCATCCCTATTGGCAAAATCACCTTTCTCCATTCCCATGTTGGCTTAGTTCTTAGAATACTTACTACAACTTTTTGAATATCTTTATGGTTATTGTTATTCTCCTTAAGGATCAGCATGCAAAATCCCACTATTACCTTGTTTCTTGAGCTTCCTGCCTATTTCATCGTCATCCCTTTCCACTATGAATTTAAGCTTTCTGCTTGTGTTATATAGAGAAACCTTAAATGTGTAGCTCTGAAATACCCTTTCATTTCAAGTAATCCCAAACCATGTTATTCTGTTGGGAGGATTAACTTATCCCACTTGACTCTTGCTCTCTTCCTCCCACATATAAAATCCTTCAACTCTTTATTAATTGCTGTTCAGAACTTCTCTTCTGGTTGATAAAAACATGCTTGAATTGTGCATGAAACTAAAGGGACTAAAAATTTTCACTGCTTGTGTGTTGCTATCCATATCCATAAAACAAAGCTTCTCATTTCTCAATTTTTGTTTTATCTTTTATTTAGTCTTTTCCCACATGTCCTTAGCTGCCATAACAGAATCCTTTTTAAACCATACTCCTAAGTACTTCATGTTATCATGTCCCCACAAATATGGGCACTGCTGAACCAATTTGTGTGTGGGTACATAGCTTACAGCTATTGCCTTTGTTGTATCTTCATTAACTTTGTATCCCGAAAAAAACGTGAACCTGGCTGAGAATGCTCCGCATCACTGAGGTGTCCTTTTCTGGTTGTTTTAGTATAAAATATCATCTGCAAATAAAGCCAACTTTCCTTGACTATCGTACCAATTATATCCTTGAATTTCTGAGTCTCTTATTTTCTTTGCAAATGGTTCTAAATATAACGCAAATAACAAAGGAGAAAGAGGACACCCCTGTCTGGTTCCTCTGCTCATACAAAACTTATCAGAGAGGACATCCCCCAGTACACACTTCATTTTCACCTCTGATCCCTCATATATCCACGTAATCAGCCTTATAAACCTCAAAATGTTATCAGGGAATGCAAATGCTTCCATTGCCTGCTCATAAAATCCCAGCTTATTCTGTTGAATGCTTTCTCTGCATTAAGACCCACCGATAGCAGTGGTATTTTCTTACATTCTGCTTCCCTCCGGATCATCAAGGTTTTCTCCAAAAAACAAATTGATCCATATCTTATCAATTTTGGCATCACTTTTGTCATTCATTTTAGCCATTCTAGACATAAACACTTCATAATGATGGTTTAGTATTGAAATGAGTCTGTATGAAGCTGGATATGGTGGATCTTTACCATCTTTAGGTATTACAGCTACCACCACTTTCTTCCAGGATGTTGCTGCTGCTTCTCCTTTTAAAATGCTGGTAAAATTCCCCCGTTCAGATCTTTTTCACTTTCTTCCTTCCTGTCTTCCAAACTTCCACTGGAATACCATCAATTCCTGGAGACTTTCCTTTAGATTGATTATACATCACCATTTTTATCTCATCTCCTCCTATCCTAACTGTTAGTAATTTAGCCTCCTCTACCTCTAGCCTTGGCATATTTAATTCTTCCATAAACATTTCCATTTGTACTTTTTCTTGATTTCCACATTTCTTT
Source organism: Protopterus annectens (assembly GCF_019279795.1). Classification (NCBI taxonomy): domain Eukaryota; kingdom Metazoa; phylum Chordata; order Ceratodontiformes; family Protopteridae; genus Protopterus; species Protopterus annectens. The sequence goes on from NC_056750.1 coordinate 23,547,455, forward strand.
GCTTTACACATATTTTCATAAAATTTCCAAAATATTTCTAATACCTCTACAGGATCTTTGCTTATTTTCCTTGTAATAGACACCATAAGCTTGGCAACAACCCTTTCTGTTGCCTGAACTGTTGTGCTAAAACTATTTGTGCTTTGGCGTTATTAACAAAGAACAGTTGCTTAACAGCAGTCTTTCTAAACTCATGCTTGTTATTGAGGTAGTCCCTTATTTATCAGAAAAGAAGTAGATCTTTATCTAGATCTATTTCTATGTTTTTTTCACTCCAACTTCGATCACTGCAAGGCAATACCTCAGGGTTTTGGGTCTCATGGCATCTGTGATTTTCATGATACCCCTCGTAAGACTCCACATGAGAAAGACTTGGTCCCCGCATCAGCAGCCTTAATCTTCTCAGATCCCAGTACTGGGGTTTGCAAGGAGAGAGATTGTTTTGGTGGAGACAACAGATATCCTTAACTCTTGGTCTCTCCCTCCCTCCCTGCTCCAAAGCAGTCAGTCATGACAGACACTTTGGACTTTCCTGGGAAGCAATTTCAGGAGGGATAAAAATGCCAGGGAATGTGGAGTACCAAGGACAGATGCGAGCACATAAATATCAAGGAGATGCTTGCCCTGATCAAGGCACTCAACTCCCTGAACCATCTTTGGTCCCTGGGACCTCTTCAAGTGGTTACAAGATAATACCACAGTCATGTGGTACATCAGCAAGCAAGGGGAAACTAGGTTGTGCCCCATTTATAGATAAGCCATGTTAGCTAGGGAAATAGCTTTACAGCGCAATCTCACCTTAACAGGCATCCTGCATTCCATCAGAGCAAAATTGTGTGGCAGACAAGCTGAGCAGGACTAGGACAGACCCTCACAAATGGCAACTAGATTGTTGGTCTTCCAAGATTTGATTGGGGAGTTCCTCAAGTAGACCTCTTTATCTCCTCTTTGATCAATCAACTGGCAAAATTCTGTTCCAGGACTCGGTGCAAGAAGGTCTGGAAGATGAATGCCTTTTGTTTTCTTTGGACAAGAACATTCCTGTATGCCTTTCCACGAATATCCAGTGTACTTCTGAAGATTCAGAAGGAATCCCCCAAGATCTTTGTGATGACTCTCTTCTGGCCCAGGCAACCATGGTTTTCTCTTCTTTTTCTTCCTCACAGAGTGGATCTACTCACACAAGAACAGTGGTGTTTGATACACCCCATCAGTCATCTTCACTTGACTGCCTGGATGGTAGGGTTTTAATTCTTTTTGACACCTGTTTTCTGAGGACATGCTGCAGATACTAATGGAGGGAAGAAAGCCTTCTAGTAGAAAATCATATATTAGCAAATGGAAAAGTTGGTGCCAACAGCATGCCTTATGTTGTTGATGGGGAAGTAAATTTACACTGGGCCTGGGAGCTATTTCCTTTATGGACTTAGGTAGCATATAAATGCCTGGCCTTCAGTGTTCTTTTTGGGTACAGGACATCATTATTCTTTCAGGGAAAACTTGGCTAGTCTCAGGAAGGCCCCACAGGTCGTTAGCTTAGTAACAATCTATGAATGTATAAAACATAACCAGCACCCATTCTGGGCTAGTTGATATGCTTCCTTGTCACTGTTGCAGTATTCTTCACTGAAGGAATCTCTTGCCAAGGATAGCTCAATGTCCAGTCAGTATACCAAAGCCTTTGGATTTTTATAGGCGCTGTATGTCACATGTATGCTCCCCACGTAGAGCATAGTGTATAAAGGTGACATATGGACACAAACACTCAGAACTTACTTGCCACCAGTCTAAACACCATTATCGAATGTTGGTCTGAAAGCCCATCTGCTGTGCTGATTGCCAAGTCGACTTCAGATAAGTGCCCCATTGGAGTTTCTTCTCTATTTTTCTCAGTGTTGTTGTTAACTCATGTCATCCAAGAAGGGAAAGTGTCAGTGTGGGAGGCAGATTCCGCATAAAGACTGTCACAACCAGTGTCTCTTTTGCCTAGGTGCTTCCCACAACCATACGTAGTGCTCTGTCTTTCAAGCATTTGTCCTAAGACCATCCATATTCTTCCCTGTTCTTACACCTTGAGAACCAACATCTTAAATTGTTCAGTCAGGGTGTTATGGCAGAATCCTCCCTCCTGAAGGACAGCCATCTTCCAAGAAGACGGCCAAAAAGTTTAGGCCTGACACTGTTGCTCTGCAGCCTACACCTGACATCTCTCTAGAAGCTAGAGAAAGCCCTGAAGCATGTCCTGTGTGCGCACTGGATTCCTCTGCCATGACCCATTTGGAGGCCAGCATGGAACTGAGATCTCGCACATCCACTGAACTTTTTCAAACATCTGCTTTGGGTGTTGTTGAGAAACCAAGGTTGATTATTTCCAAGGGTGATTGCTCAAATCTTAGTCTGGGAAAAAAGTCCTACTACAATCATTGAATCATGCTAATGGACTGAGCCATTGAGGGTTGTTAGGGTGGACAGCCCACTTAAGAAAAAGCAAAAGACCAAGCATATTACCCCTATTACTAAAGATCTGCAACTTGAATGGCAGGATTTTACTCGAGGCTTGTTTAATGTCTTGATGGCCTTGAAGCCTCCTTAGGGGGTGTCAGTCCCTGCTCCTCCCTTCTCTTCCATGCCTGTTAAGAAGACAAGAGGCCTGGATTCCTCAGATGAGGACCTAGATTCTGAGGAGGAATCTCTTGCATACTCCTCACAAATTCCTTCTCCTCTAGACTATGTTTCAGAGGTAGAGGATTCTTCAAGCCCAGGTTCCTCCTTGAAAGAATTATCCACTGGGGATACTATTGCTTGTATGATAGAGTACTTTAAGTGTGATTGCTCCCAGGTCTCTAACATCTAAAAGAAATATTATGAGCTTCTACAAATGGAGACTACTACTAAGCCATCTTCAGTTCCTTCTGTATTGTCAGCACATTTGGACATCATCTCTGTTGCTACTGTAGCACATGACCCCTAGGAAACTTGACAGGTTCAACAAGATGCCTCAGGACTGCAAATTCTTGTTTACTTGTCCTTCTGCTGACCCTTCTATGGTTTCAGTCTCAGCTGATAAGCCTAATAAATGTTTACCTTCTTCTAACCTTCTTCCTTCTGATAAAGATAGTAGAGCTGTGGAAAGTGTGGGTAAACAAATATATACTGCTGCTACCTTGTCATTTTGGGCTATTAATTACCAAACCCACATGAGCAGGTATGTCTTGGCTCTCCTTTCTCAGGTTACTAAGGTTGTGTCTGATCTGCCTGATTCAGAATAAAAAGCTTCAGCTGTTTCCCTGCTTGGATCCACTTCCCAGGTCACTCATCACTCCATAAAGTGGAATTATGATGCTGCAGATGCCTGTTTCAGGGCTGCTGCTTTTGGTTCTGTGATGAGTTATTCTTGGCTTGGTCTTCAGGCCTTGCCTAATGATATTAAAGCCAAACATTTGGACGCTCTTCTGGATAATAAAAAATTTGGGGGGACAGCTGCTTCTGACCTTTTAAGTCCTCCAGGATAACGATAAGGCCACGCAGGAACTCAAGCATATTTTTATCTCCCCTATAGCCAAGAAAATTGCCTCTATTCGTAGGCAGACTCATCAACCTCCCAAATGTAAGAAGGATTCCAGCTGTATTCCTCCTGCTATGTCCACTCTGACTAATTTTCAGAAGCCTTGCTTTCAGGACAAACCTGTTTCTATTGCCTCCTCTTTCCCTCAGCGAGGTCAATTTGTCTCTCCACCTGTCTCTCTCTCCCAGTTTGCTAACAGATCACCTCAGACCCTGGGGTGCTGTCTGTCATTTGTCAGGGGTATTTCATGATATGGAAGTCTCATCCCCCATTTTCAGGTATTCCACAGCCTCCTGCAGACCATCTATCTCATTTTCCAGAGGTTTTGCAGTCCTGTTTGATCAGAGCACCATTCAAACTGTTCCACCCACCTAAGTGGGAAAGTTTATACTCCAGGATGTGTTTGGATACTCAGAAGGAGGGGACTTGAAGACCAATTGTGAACCTGTCTCTCCTCAGCATTTTTCTCATGGTCCCTTATTTCAAGATGCTGTCTGTTTAGACTTTGTTTCCTCTTATTTTCCCCCTTCTTGGTCTCTGTAGGTTGTCTATCATCACATTCCCTATTTACCCTCTGTTTAGGACATTTTTACATTTCTCCATTTGCCTGTAATTTTCCCTGTTTTGCCCTTTGGCCTTTCTACTGCCCCAAGGGTATTCAGCAAATGTCTCGCTGCAGGCTTTAAGGCATACAAATATTTCCTTATCCAGATGACCTGCTTATTCAGGCTCTTTCAGCTATTTTCTACAATGTCTTCACTTTACCACTTGTCTTTTACAAGGTCTGGCATTCACCATCAGTCTGAAGAAGTCAGTGCTTACACCCTCCCAGGATCAGATTTTTATTATTTGCAGGATTCAGACCATTCCCGTTTTGACCTATCTTCCTGCTTTCAAAGAGCATTCTTCCAATCTCTTATTCCTCTGTTCACTCTCATGGCCAGGGAATTTCTCAGGATTCTGGGGTTTAAGGCCTTCACCATTTCTATGCATCCTCTCACCAGGCTTCATATGAAGAAGCTTCAGTGGTACCTCAAATAGGTGTGGCTTCAACATGGTTACCCCCTGGAGTTCCCTGTTCCTTTGCTTCCTTGTCTCAAACTTGAGCTCCAGTGTTGAATTCAGCAAATTTCTCTCAATCTGGGACTGTCCTTTCATGCTTCAGTTCCTTCCCAAGAACTGTTAATGAATGCCTCATACCTGGAATGGGGTGCTTCTTGTGGTCTTCTGAAAGTTCAAGGTCTCTGGCCTTTTCATCATAGGTCAGATCATATCAATGTAAAATAGATGAGGGCTCTGTTGGCTCTTTTTCTCCCTGGCCCCTGAAAGTCTTCACGAACAGTACCACTGTGGTGTGGTATATCAACAAGTAGGTGGTACAAGCTCGTGAGCAGATGCTTCACAGAGATATGTTTCTGGACATGGTCCATTGGTGGGATATTCCTCCGGTAGATCTTCTTGTCTATCCTCTGAACAGACAACTTCTATTTTGTTCGAGAGTACCAAGTCCTCTGGCTTGGACAGTGGGACGCCTTATCTTTTCCTTTGAAGGGAATGTTTCTGTATGCCTTTCCTCCCCTTCCTGTGCTGCCAAGTGTTCTACGAAAGATCAAGTAAGACTCTCCCAAAAATCTTGTTGGTGACTCCTTTTTCGGCCCAAACTGCACTAGTTACCCCTATTTCTTCATCTGGCCAGGGGTAATCACCACAGGTTACCTCACCAGGTGCATCTTCTCTCACAAGACAATGAATCTCTTATCCACCCTCATGTGTCCACTCTTCTAATGTCACTGTGGGTGATAGGATTTTGATCCCTTTTAGGCATCTCTTTTTTGAGGATATTCTTTGGGTTCTACAAGCAGCCTGGAAAACTACTACCAGAAAATCATATATGTCTAAATGGAAAAAAAGTTCTGCTGGATGCCTCTTTTGCCATCAGGATCCTTTCAGTTGGGGTTCCCTTGGTTCTCTCTTATTTGTGTGATCTGCTCCATGCTGGCTGGACATATTCTTCAGTTAAAGCTCAGTCAGCTGTTTCTGCTTGTCTGCCTTTGAACCCTCCTTTGGCCTCTCAGTTTGAGGTCAAGTAATTTCTTAAAGGCATCTGTGATGCCCGTGCCCTGGCCCAGCAGTCAAGGAGCCTGAATCCTCACCACTAACACCAGTGAGGGGTGTCTCATATAGGAATAAAGGATAACCAATACACACAGTAAAGTGCAGTTTCCCTTAAGGACACACAGAGATCACAGTCAGTCCAGGGCTGGTCACTCCCTTGCTCCCCAGGTCCCCAATAAGACTTCCCACTGGCACAGCTATAGGGTCTAGATCTCAGCCAGCTGGACAAGCTAAAATCTCCAGCACCCTCTCTGTCCAACCAGTGCTTCATGTCCCTGCCCAAGTAGCTGACACACACACTTTGATATAAGAGTTTATACAACCACACAGACACTCCTGGGGAAGGTTGGCACAGGTTCTCCAGCTGTGCCCCTTTTATCCAGACTATACGGTAGAAATCACTGCCACCACCCAGCTAATATTTATCAGCGACTCAAAGGCCCTTAAAAGGGTGTCCAGTTATTACTGTGCAGTATTATTATCCAATTGGTAGTATCACAAAACAATCAAGGCTTATTAGAGTGACTTGGTACAGTAATCACTATAAATACACAGTTGAAAGGTTTTAAAATATTTAATAATAAATAATAAAACACAAGACAATATCACAGAGAAATACTTAAAATAATTCAGTAGTACAGTTCTGACATCGCAGAAAAATGCTTAGTCTAATCTTTCTAGTTTCTCGCTATTTCTAAGAGAAAATACAAGTCTAAGATAAACTTACTTATAGAGCAAGACAGTGCTGTGAGTTGGATGGTCAAGACAAAAATGCTTAATGGTCTCTGATTCTCTCTTGTTTTTAAAGTCACATTCCTGGTTCCCATTACATCATTCTTCACACTTCTGTGGGTTCCCAGGCTAACAGAAACTACATTTACATTCTTAACATCTACTTGTCTTAGCTTGCAGCTGGTCAGGAAGCAGAGCAATAAAAATAGATTTGCATGTTTAAATCTAGCAATTTAACTCTTGGTTAAAACAATAGAAAGAATGTCTTCATCTAGCCAGGCTGGAACTGACTTTAGATCAAAGGGTCACAACATTCTTTACTTGGTCAGCTTTCTGCCAGCAGAGTGTACTGTTATTACATTTTCTTCAGTTCCACATCTAACAGCAGTTTTTTCCATTTAAGACAACAAGCCTGTGTCTTATATTAATATGTACAAATGATAGAATTATCTATAAAATTCTATCTCGCTAGGCTGGCAGCCTTCACAGCATCCTTCATATCTGGCCTCTGAGACAGCCTATTCTTCCTCTTTGGAACCTCAGTTTTGTTCTTGAAAAATAGATTGGGCTCCTTTTGAACCTGAAAGGTCAGTTTCCTTGTAACTTGGAAGACTGTTCTGCTGTTGGCTGTTCCTTCAGCTAAGAGTGTGTCTAAACTTCAGGCTCTTATCGCCATTCCTCCTTTTTTAATTTTTGATAGAGACAGGGTGTTTCTTTGTACTAATCCAGTGCTGATCATGCAAATAAGAGTGAAACTTGGCTAGGCTTGTAAGGGCCCTAGGGTCATTAGCCTGATAACCTGCTGTGATCCTATGATTCCCAGGATGGTTAACGAGTTGTGCCTTAATCAGTCTATTCAACTTCCTATTTTCCTTCTTCGCAGTCTGCCAGTGAGAAGGTTCTTCACACATTACACCTACATAGACAGCTCAGATATTATTTGGTTAAAACAAAGATTATTCACACATCTGAGCAACTTTTTCTTTCTTTTCATCCCATGACTTTGTGTTTATCTGTATTGCCATGTAAATCATCTCTTCCTGAATCTTTAAGGACATTTTCTTTTGTTATTACATTCATGGAAAATATCTTTCTTCATCTTTAAAGACACATCCTACTAGGGCAGTTGTCTCTTTTAGTGCCTTTTTCAACTGTTTGGACACCAGTTCTGTCCTTGAGTTTGCTAATTGGTTCTCTGTTCATACTTTTACTAACAGTGCAACAGTGAAGAGAAGGACATCTACCATTATGGTAGGATTTTACACAACTGTACTTTCTCTGTTTTTATAGTACTTGTGTGAGTTACTATCTTCTGGTCTCTCTTATTTCTCTGTCAGGGTTAATTTATCGGCATTTCAGCAAGTTTGCCCATGGGTCTTCCTCCTTCACAGCAGTCTTTTGTCAAAATGTTCTTGAAAGGGGTTTGCATAAGAGGCGTCCAAGTAAACTGGTGGCCCCTCCTTGGTATCTGAATTTTATGATCGAGAACTTAACGCTTGCTCCATTTGAACCAGCTAATCTGGCTGACTTGAGGTTCTTAATATGGAAAACAGTTTTAATGATTGTTCTGCCTTTTTTTTTTCAAGAAAGCACTAAAGCATGTTTAATATGTGCATAAACTTAAAAATCATGGAATTTCCAGTCCTTAACTTACTTCCATTGTTTCTCTAAAAAAGTTAACATCAGTGTACTTTGTTACTGCATTCATCACTAAGAAAAAAAAGAACACTTATCTGACATCCCTGCCTAATTCCCCTTCTCATTTTGATGCTAGTACATTGCCCACCCGTTTATTAACAATGAACCAGTTGACCTACTGTATACTATGTATATCAATCTCTGTATTTTGATATCAAAAGCCATACTGTTGTAATATTTCCCATACTGGTCTATGTTCTAAACTATCAAAGGTCTTTGCTGTATCACGTACCAAAAGTAACTTCACTCTCTTCCCTCCTGTGTTTTGTATACTGATATTTAATTAACAGTAGAGTTCCTTAATTTACTTTCCTGGCACACCACACATTCCTGTCAACATGTACCTATTAATGCCTTCTGTTATTCTAACTTGTAGGACTTCCATCGAGATTTTATAGGCTGTGTTACATAGAGCAAAGGGTCTCAAGTTTTTCATACCCCACTTGACTCTTTTTTCATAAAAAAACTCTCGACAGTGAGTACTAGGCAATCATTGTGAACCCATCAAGTAATGAAACAATTTACAGTACACGACCAGCACTCAGCTGACGTATTTGGATTTATTCAAAAACCTATTCCAAATCTACAGAATGCCATTAAATCCTGAACAAATGTTTCATCAGAAACTGGATGGGATGGAATAAAATTTAAACCTTTATTCAAAATCCCCACCTCATCCATGGATAAATTGGTAGAAGAAATATTATGTAAAATGCCATCATTTATTATTTTGGAATCATTAGGCGCAACAGGGTATCTAACCCAGGAGCCTCTGTTGTGCCGTTACATCTAGCCCTTCTATAAAATTTAAAGGGTTTGAAATGTTTTTCCTTTTGGCTGCCGGTAGCTATGAGCCAGCTTCGCCATCTATCTCAGTGGCTGAAGATGAATCGTCTGTAGACGTCTCTGAAATTAACCCAGATTTCTTTAGAATGGTATGACTCCTTTTTATCCAGTCAGCATTCCAGTTCTTACAATGACCTGTTCATGGAAGAAATTTCACAAGTTTCACAAAAAATGGTTGCCCTGTGCATAATCTCTAGCATCCCACTGATATTTCTTAAACTTACGCTAAGTTCTTGTTCCAAAGAAGCCAAACAAGATGTTAACAATGTGAATTGCTCCTTATAGTTGGCATCCTTATAGAAAGATTTCATCAAAATACAAAGCTGATTGACCTCGCCAGTTAATTTAGAAATTTACCTTTCATAAAAGACTATTAAGACTTTAACAAATATCATTAAAGAAGCCTGTTGTACCTTATACCAATCTTTCTGTAAAGCCTCATCCACTTCTTTAACCATCAGCTGCAAACGCACCCGCAACCAGCGGGGAGCAAAACCTTTTAACTTGCATGCTTTCAATAATTTATGATACCAAACACATAAGTGTAAGCTCTTCGTAGCCCCAGTCAGCTGACTGCAAGCTTGTAAACAACATTTCATATCATGGATTTGTCAAGTTTGGCTACTGGACTTGTTGCCAATAAGGATGACATTCAGATGTTTCAGGATTTGGACTTGGGTTTTACCACCTCCACTGGGGAAGGTACTGTCATTAATCAATCTTTGAAGTGGAAAAATTAAATGAAAAACACAAACACAGACTCCAACAGCATGGAGACCACCAAATGGACCAAGACCAAAACACCATGCACATACGGCAAGGTGCACGGACCAAAAGAAGCAAAGCAGCAATTAACAATACACGACCAGCACTCAAGAGTTGACGTGTGTCAATCTTTGACTTGTTTACAAGCTTTTTAGTTAGTCAGCTGGGGTGACCTACTACATAAAGCAGGACAGCATGAGTGGATTTTAATAATGAGTGACTTGAATGCACATATGGACAGACAGAATAGGATTTGAGGACTGCCTGGTTCCACATGAGTGGGGCAACAGGAATAAAGAAGGAGAGGCCATTCTAGACCTCTGTCTGGAAAATGGCTTTATAGTAGCCAACACATGGTTCACAAAGAGAGAGAGTCACAAGATCACATACAAGAGTGACCAATGTGCAATTCAGGTAGATGTCCTCCTAGTAAGGAAAGGGCTCTGGGGTAGAATCAATAATTGCAAAGTCATCCCTAGTGAAGCAGTTGGCCTACAGCATAAACCACTGGTTACCACAGACAGCTGCAAGCAGTGGCCAGAGAAGGCTCTAAGGTCAACAGAGACCAGGCTGAAGACCTGGAAGTTAACTGCAGAGAAAGTACAACAGTTCAAAGAGTTACTCAGGACTCTAGCACCCCAAGAATAGGAAATAGGTGGAGGTGAAGAAGAATGGCAGTGCCTCAAAATAGCATGTCAGAACTGATATGTCACTGAGCTAGGTATGGAAATAAGGTACATAAGGAAAGCCGGTGGTGGTGTGCAGCAATTCGTCAAAAGAAAAAAGGAGTGCAGGAAAAAGTGGAAGATAGAAAAGGCTAACCAGGCTAGGAAGGACTACTGGTTGGCTAACAAGCTAAGAAAGAAGTTGCAATAGTAAAGAACAGGGCATCAGATACACTCTACCACCTTCTAGAAAGTGACTCAGTAGGTGGCACAAAGAAACTAAATCAGGTTGCAAGATAAAGAAGATAGTCTGAGACCCTTCATAAGGGATGCCAGCAATAACCTGCTTACCAGTCCACAGGCCATCAAAGAGAGATGGAAGGAGTACTTCCAGCAGCTTCTGAATGAAGAACCCCCCACCAAAGCTGTACTGCTCCAGACACTGCCTACAATGAGAGAAGAAGAGAAGCCCACCCTAGAAGCAGTAAGAACAGCACTAAGGAAAAGAAAGCAGCAGGCTCAGATGAGGTCACAGCAGATGTGATAAAGATGCTGAGTGAGATAGGGGAGAAAATGCTCCTGAAGGTACTCATAGCAGTGGTGTGGAGAGAAAGGCATATCTCAGATAACTGGAAATAAGTGCACTTGTGCTAGTGTACAAGAACAAAGGGGACATCCACAACTGTGGGCAATATGGAGGCATCAAAATCCTATCGCATTTCATGAAATTTCTGGAGAGGATGATTGATAAATGGATATGCAGAGTAGCAGAATGTAAGATGGGAGATGAGCAATTCAGATTCAGATCAGGATGCAGCACAATTGACCTGATGTTTGCAGTGAGACAGATAATTGACAAGAAGCTAGAGATGAGGAAAGAGTCCAACTGGGCATTCCTAGACTTGGAGAAAGCATATGACAAGGTCCCAAGAAAGTTGATCTGGGTAGTACTGCTGTGGTTTGAAGTCACAGAAGCTTTGGTATAATTAGTGAAGGTTCTGTACAAGGACCCAATGACTCAAATACAAAAAGTGTTCTGTCTCTCACAGGGGTTCTGAGTGGGAGTGGGTGTGCACTAGGGTTCAGCTCTGAGCCTGCTGCTGTTCATACTGGTGATAAACTACATTAGCAAACAGGTCGGAGGGGACAGATCAATAAAGTTGCTGTATGCAGATGATATGACATTACAGGCAGACTCTGAGCAAGAACTTCAGCAAAGGATAGGGGGAATGCAATGCAAATCTGAAGGCACATGGGATGCAACTAAGCAGAGATAACACAGTGGGAATGGCAGCAAATTGGTGAAATCAGAAGAAGCTGAGAATTGAGATAGAAAGCAAGATAGTGGAACGGGTAAATAGCTTCAAGTATCTGGAAGGGGTGGTTGAGAAGGGAGGTTTGAATAAGAGATAAAAGTTAGAACCAGAGAGGCTTCAGCGAACTGGCATAGAGTCTCAGGGATAGTGTATGACAGAAGAATGCCAAAGAAGCTGAAATTAAAGTGTACAAAATAGTGGTGAGACCAGTACTATTGTATGGTATAGAAACCTGGGCAGTAAAGGCAGAGCAAATGAGGAAGATAGAGGTGATGGAAATGAAGTGCCTGCGAAGGGAGTTAGGATGCACATAGTGGGACAGACGAAGAAATGAGGACATAAGAGCAGAAGCCAAAGTAGCTCCAGTTGCAGAAAAGATGAAAGAGAATAGATTACAGTGGTTCAGACATGTGCAGAAAAGCAAATGACAATCCGGTGAAGAAGATTTTGGACAGACAGGAAGAAGGTAAAAGGAAATGAGGGCATCCAGCAAAGAGGTGGATGGGTTGTGTGAAGGAAGATCTGCGACAGTCAGGCATGAGTGTTGAAGA